>NW_019227643.1:438331-439687 GCF_002742605.1 Olea europaea var. sylvestris | reverse complement strand
GAATTTGCTCGAAATTGGGCATACATCAGGAGCAACGCTCTTGAGTCTTGTTTATTGGCTCGTTTTCAATCAAATTTGACTAAAATTTGACAAAAAACAAACAACCTCAAACTTCTACAAAAATTGGGGAAGTTGCCTACTTCTACTTGCGCTGATCCTACTTTTTCACATCATTTTATATGCTTGATTTTGTGTTCAAGAAGTAACTGATAGCCCATAGGATTACTCGCGGTTCTGTATGCTGTTCATGATGGTGGTGCGTATTAACTAATTAGTTATTAGCAATTAATCATTGCACCGTCCAAAGTCATAAATAAGGTAGCAATAAATTTCATCCAAAAAAATTCTATATAATAGCACAGAAATTTAAAGAATGTGACGATTTTACTTAATTTAACAGTTTCCGTACATAATATCGCAGCCTCTTCTACTGTAACAGATGTCTATCTTTTGACACGATGCATTGCAAGTTAAACGTGCTGCATATTTGGGGTCATGTTGATGAAATTGTACGGGTTCAAAGGAAAATTAAACCTGAGCTATTTTCCAATGTTTTGATTTGTTGCCAATGCCATTCATTTCAGTCCATCTCTCTCCCGCGCTAACAAATATACCGCAACTATTGATTATCGATAAAATTACTGTCTTTTAGAACCAAAAATAAATAGGCTTATTCATTGTTCACTCGAATTAGAATTTCAATCAAAACTTAACACAAATTGTTGTTTTGTCCATCAAATCTTCATGTTAACAACAGATCATATTATTAGTGTTTTTCTCTAATTTGTCCTTGGCTGCTTTCACCTCATCCTTTGCTAATTTGTTATCCATTGAGTGAAACAATCCTTGAAAATTTTCGAGTAAATTGCATAGTTGGGCAAATTTTTTTAACATAATGATATTGTAAAACATGCTCTGAAAAGAGCTCTGTGCCAGTGCAATGACTCAATTCATTAATTGATCCACGGGATGTTTTACCTACCTTATTTATTTTTGAATTTATGTCAGTGACATTTATCTAACAATATGCTTTTAATGTAGGACATATCAACACACAACTATGATGTCTAGGATGAATTATTTGTTGATTATACAAATATGGTAAGTTATGATTTTTTTTTATTTTTTAGTTTTGGTAATATGATCATATATTTATATACAAATTTTTGGTGACACACAAATGTTTACAAGTAAAGAGACATTGGTTGATTGAGTTAAGACTACTAGTAAGAGACGTAACATGATTGTTGTGATAAAAAGTCCAATTAAGGCCAAGTTGGGAGAAAACTGAGAATCTTGCATTT
This sequence comes from Olea europaea var. sylvestris, assembly GCF_002742605.1. Lineage (NCBI taxonomy): Eukaryota > Viridiplantae > Streptophyta > Magnoliopsida > Lamiales > Oleaceae > Olea > Olea europaea. Next base: position 438,383 of record NW_019227643.1, on the reverse strand, counting down.
GAGAGATATGATTCATATGGGTGTAAGAATACCAACAAAGAAAATGAAAAAA
>NW_019227643.1:435379-437696 GCF_002742605.1 Olea europaea var. sylvestris | reverse complement strand
TTTTTTATTATTATTTATATTAATAAAATATTAATGGTTAACACATTTCTTTTTATTAGAATAACTCGAACAGGACTAACTCAAAATTACTTTTTGCTTGAGCCCAAATTATATTATTTAATATGACGTACAAAATAAGTATAACATTTGATATATTTCATCAACTTCTAAAATACTTAAATATTCGACCTAAATAATTTACAATAAATTCTAAAAACTCGTAAGCAAGGTAAATCTTTTATGCGAATAAGTGGGTTGAGCTTATTTTTTAACCTTTGAACTTTTAGTGTGACGAAAAATCTAAACTTGAATTTTTTAATTTGCTAAGTGACCCATATTAAGTTTAGGTCCTTATGAAAATTAGAAAAAAAGTTTGGGGTTTTACATTGTCCGTTCGCTTTGAAATGGTATAAAATTGATAAATGGTGATTATGAAAGTGAAACATGGAAAATGTAATCATGACATTGCCCATAACTTTGAAGGAAATTTATATGTTGGAAGACTAACTGAGAAAGAGACTTTAGACATGTCAAAGAATCATTTGAAATCGAAGGAAAACTTACACATTAAAGCAAAATAGTGACACTAATTTCAGAACATTGAGGCACGTTTACAATGCATATCAGAAACTTAGGCTCAAAGAAAAAGTTGGAAAGATACAAATGCAACTAATAAATATGCTTGTTGAGAATAAGTACATAGAGTGTCATCGTACCTTTAAGGAGACAAATATAGTTAGAGATTTGTTTAGGGCACATCTATATTCAGTATATTTATTGCGGGTTTTTCCTGGTGTGATAATTATAGATTGCAAGAATAAGACAAATACGTATCTCCTACTGTTGTTGGAGATAGTAAGTGTCATTTCTACCGTTTTAATATTTTTTACTGCTTTTACATACTTCGGAAAAGAACATAAAGAAAGTTATACATGGGCTTTGGGGAGATTGGAGAGTCTAATGGATGATTTTATAATGCTTAGTTTTATTGTTACTAATAGAGAGCTAGCTCTTATGAAGGCTATTGAACAAATATTTCCAACATCTAGTAATATTTTAAGTAGATGATATATTTTAAAGAATGTGTTGGAAAAAACAAAAAAATATTTTGAAGACAATGACTAATGAGATGCCTATGTGAAATTTGTTAGTGCTTTCAACATCTATAGCTGAGTTCAAGCAAAATTTAAAATTGTTATTATGTCATGAATTCATGGATTCTTCAGTATAAAAAGAAGTTTGTGGTAGCTTGGACTAATCTACGTATGCACTTTGGAAACACGACAACTAAGAGGTAAATTTACTATATTATTATTTAATATTTGTTAGACAAACGATGCATGAATTTCATTTATAGTTGGATAATTCATAGTTTTGATTTTATATTCTTGCTTTATACATGTGGTATGCCAAATCTGTACATGGAAAACTTAAGAAGCATTTAGGTTTTCCCAAGGCAATTTTAGCATATCATGAATAAGAATTCCTGAATTATTGGAGCTACAACATACATACATTAAAGTTTCGTTTGAAAAGAGTTTGGATACTGCCCAACATAATTTCAAACCTACCTTGTTCAAAGATCCAAGGGGATTTATATCAAGAATTGCAATGAATTTTATACTTAAAGAGTCCAAGCAAGCTAATGACATAGATAGGGGTGGCAAATGGGTCGAAAAGCTTGTCGACTCGATCGCTCGGCTCGTGGACTACTCAGGCTCGTACTTGGACGAGCCCAAGCATGAGCCGAGAGGACCAGCTCGCCAAACGAGTCAAACTTGCTCAACTTGCCTATAGGGTGAGTGGCTCTTTGACGAGTCTATAAGCTTGCTCGTGGGCTGGTTTAGGGGCTCGTGGCTCGCCACTATAGTAACCAAAGCAATCACTTTTTTGTATAAGTTCAGCGACCATTTGCAACGGTCATTGAACTTACAAAAGTGATCCTTTTGGCCCATTTTTCTTTCTTTTTTCACTCTATAAATACCCCAACCCATTTCAAAAAATTTCACACACCGACAACAATTTACTCCCTTCCACATTCTATGATCTACTACATTCTTCTACCTTCAATTTCAATTATTCAATATCAATTACAATTTTATACTTTCTTTTCATACTCTTTATTTACTTACTTTACTATACAAATTACAATACATATTCTCTACATAATATTATATACACCAATTTGGTATGATTTACGTTCGTACAATTATCAAATTTCTACATATTCATTCGTCATTTCATCTTCACTCAAGGAATCAAGTTCTTATATTATCAATTCATCACAAATGAATCCACAATCATTTGTTGAGGGCTT
>NW_019227643.1:424570-426025 GCF_002742605.1 Olea europaea var. sylvestris | reverse complement strand
AGTCAAAATAGCATTTAAAGTTTCTTTGTTTGTTATTTTCAGTATTTGTTATTTTCGCTTTATAGTTTAGCCCATTAATGGACTGTTAGCCCAGTAGATTATTTGTTCTTTTCGTATTTAAGGCTTTGAAAACGCCTCCTAGATTTTTGATTGTTCATGAAACAAGAAAAACGCTGATTTTTCTTGAGTTCAATCCATTTGAGTTATTATTATCGTGTGTTTGTAGATTCGATCTACATCACTTTTTAACTCCTTTTGAGTCCTCCAATGCTGCCAACTTTACAGAGGATTGAAAACTATAATGGTGGAAGAACAATAAGGAAACATCCTTGTGTAGTTACTTTGTAGGGTTTAAACTCTTTTTCTATCATAAACGTGCTATACTTTGTGGGACACAACTCACTATACGCAGGGTTTATCTTGTATACGTAGCTACATAGAGGTCAACTTTATCGTCCACCTCTAAGTCACAACTCATATCCTTGAATGTGCATATTTATATTACTGTAAAGTCGTGTAAATTGTAGGAAGTTAATTATATTTAATTCAATTTTGCCACATTTTTAACTTACATTTATAAAGTCGTGCAAACTATTGAAAGTTTAAACCTAGCTTATAATTCTTTTCATATACATGTTAAAATTATGTGTGTCTTTAGATGCACAATGAAGAAATGAGTACTTTTAAAATAATCAACTTTCATTTTAGTCCCCAAAGTGACAAAGGATAAGGATTCAAGTAACAAGAATGATTATATACATTTAATTACATAACTAAAAATGTACAAAAGATAATCAAGTGATAGTGATTTCAAAAAAATTATAAAGGTTACAATAATAAAGAACCTCCTACAATAATCTTCTAGTATCATTTTCTTCTAGTAGAAATGCAGATTAAGATTAATTTCATTTTTGCTCAAAAAGAGTGGATCAATATGTAATGTTCTTAGGGATGTTAGTGGGGTGAGTCTGATAACTGAATTGGCTCACCTCGAAGGCGAGTCTTGGAAAGAGTTAAATTGAGTTTTATATACGAGCCAGCATTGTCTATTCAATGGGAGCCAAAAAAACACAAAAAANAAAGGTAAGCTATAACCAGCAGAGACATCCATGTTATCATTTGGAGTTATATTATTAGAACTTACCTCAGGAATATTCTCAAGAGATAAGTCTTCGGGTACTGAAGAGTAGGGATAGTGAGGTTCTTCTACTTCTGGAGCTTCAATTTCATTTCTAGGTTCCTCTGTTTCCATTCCCATTGTTGTGTTCTCCAATCTTGGATTACTTATAGCTTCATCTCTTGCAATTGTACTTGTATTACCATGTGACTCCATATTGATTGCATTTTCATGAGAATTGGAGTTCATGGAGTTCGTCCAATCCCATTTCAACCAATTAATTGCAGCTTCATCTTGTGTCTCCCCCTGATGTGATGAATTGGGTGAATAAAAATTTT
>NW_019227643.1:393951-417298 GCF_002742605.1 Olea europaea var. sylvestris | reverse complement strand
AATGCGTAAAGTATTCATATCAAGTACAGTGAGCTACTCCAATAGAGAGATAGAAACAGGGATTTTTATAGGGATTTACCTCATCCCTTGATTAAATTCTCATCAAGGGCTGAGGTAAATTTCTGTATAAAATCCTGTCTAAATTTCCTGTTTGACTAGCATTGCTCACTCCGATATAATATGAATTGAACAGCTTAAATAAAGGACATGTTTGGTATTGATTTTTCACACAAAAAATCAATTTTTTTATCGTTATTTCACTATTCAAGCCGTTATTTTTTACTTCTTCTCTCACAGGTAGGATCCACTTTTTTCTCCAACAGTCAAAAAATCTATTCTCAAAATCACTATCGAACAAACCCTAAAACGTCAGTTTTTAAAGAGGAAGAATTTATTTATTTATATTTTTTGTTCAACAAGATTCATATGAAATTTTAGACCGTGGTCTTTAAATGTATACGGTGGGAAAAGTTGGTGTTAAGATCCTAGCGGCCTAACTCCGCCAGTAATCCTATTATGGAGACATTAATCATAGCAAAAACCTTTTTTATATTAATATACTTGGGAAAATGCATATTGTCCAGTTTTTTTCTTTCACGATCTTATATAGGGGTTTCCTTTTTATTGAAATAAGTATTTATGAATGCAGTTAAGATGGGAAGCCGGAGCAGGGAGTATTCAGATAAATGGTACAGAATATCAGCTTAAACAATGTCACTGGCATTCACCTTCTGAACACACTCTCAATGGCAAGAGGTACTTAGATGAAGTATGTTTCTTTTCCAAAAAAATAAACCCAGTTCTTAATCAAATTGTTTTAATGATAAGAAACATATACAACCCTCAACGACAGGTTCGATATGGAGGTTCACTTGGTCCATGAGAGCATGGATAACAGGACCGCTGTGCTTGGAATCATGTACAAAATTGGGCGCCCTGATTCCTTCTTGTCCATGGTAATTGACGATAAATTAAACACTGCATCTACAAACATATCTGTTTGCACTTCTTCAATCGATTTCTTACACTGTTTTTTGATTATTAATTTAGATGAAGCAACATTTGGAAGCTATTGTTGATACGCATAACGTAGAGAGATCAGTAGGTGTTATTGACCCAAAACTTCTTAAATTAGGCAGTAGAAAGTACTATAGGTACATTGGTTCACTTACAGTTCCGCCCTGCACTCAAGATATTAGTTGGACAATTGTGAGAAAGGTAAGCTTCATCTCTCTAGCTAATTACTGCACGACAACATTGTATAGGACAAGAAAAAGATATCATCTCTTGTGTTTTATTTCTTAGTCCTTTCAATTGTGGCTCAATCCAACGTATCAAACATGTCAAAAACTCTCTAATTGTATCTTGAAATCCTATCAGGTAAGGACCGTTACAAGAGAACAAGTAAAATTGATTCGCGAAGCTGTACACGATGTGAGTTTCTATATCATTAAATCTACCTGTGCAAATTTCTTGTAGAAATTTTTACATTTTAGAGAAAAATTTGTTTATAGTCTATGATTTTCTTTTTCTTTTTGTGATTTCTTACAACTTTCATGATGACAGGAGGCGGCTACTAATGCAAGACCAGTCCAACCTATAAATCAGCGTTCTGTAAAACTCTATAGACCAAGAGATTAGATAGGAGACTGAATTTTTTTTTATTTTTTTTTACAAAGTATTATTATTTATTTACATTATTACCATAATATATAGATGGGAATCCACATGATTCCATCTTCCATGGACTTAATCATTATTTACATTTATTTATTGTGAAATTAATATAAGAGGATATTTTCATGCCTATTTTTATTATTATACAGCCTGAGAAAATATATATTTTAATATCGGAAGATATTCTTTGCGAGCATGCAGTCTCCTACACGCTTCATACCTGTGAAGTGGACAACCAGTATTCCACATTTTGAATTGACAATAATCAGTATTACCTTTCTGGGATCAAACAGAAAAGGTAGTAAGTAATAAAAGAAAATTGAGCAGATAACATCTCAAAATACAAAAAAAAAATAATAATAATAAAGTTTGAAAAGGAATAAAGGAATGGGGCCAAAAGGGTATTATTATTGGAACCAAAAAGCTACAAACAGGACTAAAAGGTAAGGACCTGTCATGGTATTTACACAACATCAAGGTGTGACATATAACTTTGCAATAACGTGCAAGATTCTATCAATTCCAAACAAATTTTAATTTAAGTTATGTCCCAATATGAGATAGAAAAGTTTATCGTTGTCATCAGACTCTTCTTCCATCATTGATTCCACAACCATTTCACTCTCACACCATTGTAGTAGCCTATTAATTTGCTGCATCAACACCTCCAGATTTGAAAATCAATGAGAATTCATGTGATGAAATCGTGGCAAACACTCTTTTTCTACTTGCATAGCCCTTGTTTGACCCCATTTTTCTATCGAAATATATTTTTCAACAGTAATTTGACCCACTTTAATTACACATTTTTCTATAAAATAATATTACAGACAATTTTATGACTTTTCTTTATTTTTAACCATATATTTCCCATCAATATACTATTCAAAAATACATTTTTTTTTGGGCAAAATGGAGCTCAAACAAAGGCATAACTCTTCATTTAAAATCCGTGCTTAATTCGTTGGGCGACCGAATTTGTAACATTTATACCCCCAAAATAGATTTTAAATTTAAAACATCCAGACTGACTTAAAAATTTGTCTACATGAATTATTGCAACATTTCATTCCCCACAAATTTTTATCCCACGATCTTGCTCTATCATATCAAAAGATGCATCTTTTTGGAAAAGCTGGGGCCACTGGATGAATGACCACGTTCAACTTTTGGGCTTGGATTTATTATATGTTCAACTTAATTTCATTTTTATTGAGTTTTTAAATGAAAGGATTACGTGTAGTGGAACAGTAGATTAACACGTTATACACAAGACTTACTCGATGATTAGTTTCTCTTTTAACAAGTTTTCTTATTAGGTAATTATTAGTTCAATTTAATTTAGTTCTTTTGGTTTAACTAAAAAATTAAACTAAAGTTAACAATTAATTTTAATTACACATGAAATAATTTCATCTCCAACCGCAGAAACAAAAACCTCACTGGCTAAAGAGCATAAGATCCAAGTTGCCGCCAAGAAACAAAAAACAAGTAGATATGGAAGCTATACTTGTAAACTACGATTGGATAGCTCAATGAGGAACTGCTGCCCTTTAGCTTAAGTTTTCTGCTAAGGAAAAGAAGACCTTTTATACAAATGAGATTCACGACTTTCATCAACTTTTCAAACACACGTTTATTAACTTTTATTAAAATCTACAAAAATCTTATATTTAACAAAATCAAATAGGGCTTAATTGTTGTTTAAATAATTGGATTACGTGAAGTAGCACAGTATATTTTAACCCTTGGATACTTGATCAATTTTTCTTGTAAGAATCTTTCATATCAAGTAACAGGCTCCCTAACGTGGAAAATAATAGCAAATCATTTTCCACAAAATAACTGATCGAACATAATATTCTTCTTAATTACGAAGTTGTAGAACACTAACCATAAATGTTGATGAACTAGTAACTCGACGTGAGTATTCATTTAAAGTTGGCCTCAATGTTCTGGTCATGTGGATCTGGCATCCAGCTAGCGTCCAGCATCGAACGTCACACTCACTCAGAGTCCACCAGTGTTGCTCGAGATTCATGAATGTCAGCTTTTTCTGCCTTCAATCAATGTTGACAAGATTGATTTTTGAATGTAGATCAACCGCAAATTTCATTTATTTGATCATCACTTCTCCATTATCAATCGACCCCTCGTAAACACTTGGTCCAATTCTTGTATCTACACTGAAATTTTTTGTTGCCTATTTGATCTCTTCCACGCTGTAATTGCACAAAGAATAATTTATCCCGACAAGGAGATCAGGAGACAAACATGAATTCACGGAGCCTCTAGTTGGAGGTCCAGATAAACGGGAGCTTCTCGGGGTCGAGTATGAATTCAACGAGCTTCGACGCATTGAAGAACGAAACTTATCAGCTTTGAATTTATACAAGGCTTTGACATATAAACTACAGGAAACTAATTTAGCAAGAATCAGGAAAAACCCAACTACTGATACCGAGATTCGGAGTTTCTTTAGCTGTATACTTTTTGCTCGTTTCTCTACAGGAATTGTGGGAAGAAAACCCGGAATGGGAGGTTCAGAATCTGGAATGTTGAGATTGATGAATGGTTTTGCTTTCAGTGATACTTGTGTTGGGGTAAACAGTAGTTATAAGATCTAAATTTTTAGCTTTCCATATTTCCTCAACTGAGTTCTCAATTTTATGTATCGTCCTCTTCAATAAAGGGTATGTGACAAAGTACATAACCCCTGAATTCCTAGAGATTTTATCTGGACAAGCACCTTCATAGGTACACAATATTAATGGTTGTTGCATATTTTTTAGGTTAATCTAGAATTCACTATAATTGCCTTAGGGAGTAAGAAAATAGAAGTCCCTATAATTTCTTGATGAGCAAGCAAAAATAATAATTAAAAACTAAAAAATCAGAAATTCCTAGAATGTCTTGAATAATAAATAATAAAATAATGAAAAAATCAGAATTTTTTAGAATAGTTTTTACCACCATTTTGTGTGTATAAATAGAGGCTAGGGGCGACTACTTTCAAAATGTTGTAACAAAGAAATTGAAAAGAGCATCCAACTTCTTGCATTGTAAATCAAAATCTCACTTTGTAAAACTTTAATAAAACTAACAGTAAGTACATGCGACGTCTTATCTATCGATAAATGATATACGTACCATTTTTGAATTACAAATACCATTTTTTAAAATAATAGAGATAATTGATATTGTTAAAGGAAAAATTACAATTGAGTATATATATATATATATATATATATATATATATATGTGTGTGTGTGTGTGTGTGTGTGTGTGTGTGTGTGTGTGTGTGTGTGTGTGTGTGTGTGTGTGTGTGTGTGTGTGTGTGTGTGTGTGTGTGTGTGTGTGTGTGTGTGTGTGTGTGTGTGTGTGTGTGTGTGTGTGTGTGTGTGTGTGTGTGTGTGTGTGTGTGTGTGTGTGTGTGTGTGTGTGTGTGTGTGTGTGTGTGTGTGTGTGTGTGTGTGTGTGTGTGTGTGTGTGTGTGTGTGTATATAATGTGAAAATGTTGAATAAACTAAAATGTAATGATATGACTACAATAATACTTCTTTGTACATGATATTTTTTGCCAAAGTCCCACATCTTTTCTTCTTTTTATCTTTTGCTTTTATTAAAACTTTTGTTGTTTGCTTTGAAACTCCGTGAGAAAGTGCGACATATAGTTGCCCATGAGAGAATAAATGTTTAAGAAGATATATTCCAGCAGTAGACAATGTTTGTCTTTGAGCTTTGTTAATTGTCATTGCAAAGCATAGATGTATTAAAAATTGTTTCCTTTCGAATTTAAATGAATATCCTTCATCATTTGTTGGAGTTAATTAGATATATTAATGCAACCTTTTAATTTTGCAACCTCAATTAAATAATCACTTAAGGCATAAATTATATTGTAAATTATGAAGATTAATAATGGCTTGTTGATGAAAAAAAAGTAAGGAAAAATTAATAAATTGAAAGATAAGCCATTCAATTTTCTTGTGTAATATTTTTTTTTCAGTGATCGAATGTCCCAATTAATATATTTATGCAACATTTAGCACATTTGTTACCTCATTAATACATTAATGTAACCTTTCAATTTTGTAACCTCAATTAAATAATAACATAATCGATGAATTATAATGTAAATCATAAAGATTAATAAGGGCTTAGGTGATGAAAAATAAAAATTGCTTTGTTAATGAAAAATGAAAACTCAATGGATGAATTATAATGTAAATCAAAAAGATTAATAAGGGTTTTGTCGATGAAAAATAAAAAATTGCTTTGTTGATGGAAAATAAAAATTGTAAGAGCAAAATACTCAATTGAATGACAAGTCACTAAATTTTCGTTGATTTATCAATATTCTTTTAATAATTGAGTCTCAGTTTCACTCCTTATATTAATTCCAACCCAAGTAATAAATATCAATTAAATATTTCTCCACTTATATTAATTCCAAATCAAATGATAAATATTAATTAAATTGGTGATAAGACCTTTGTTGATGAAAATTTAAAATTGTAAAAGAAAAAAAAATCAATTGAATGTTAGTCATTGAATTTCCTTTTATAATTTCTTTTTTATTCATTGAATGTCCTCATTAATATATTAACGCAACATTTAAAATATTTTTAATCTCAATTGAACAATAACGTAATGGATGAATTATAATGTAGAGCACAAAGATTAAAAATTGCTCTGTTGATGAAAAATAAAAACTTATTGCATAAATTATAATATAAATCATGAAAATTAATAAGGGTTTTGTTGATAAAGATAAAAATTGAAAGAAAAATGGTTGAAAGGTAAGTTACTATTTTTATTTTTATTTTTATTTTTTTTCAATCTAGTTGAATGTTTGTTTCACTATTTATATTAATTCTAATCCAAAAATGATAAATATAAATTAAATATTTCACTCCTTATATTATATTAATTGTAAACCAAATGATAAATACTAATTAAATTGGTATTCCAATTATGAGGGTTATAGAGGTCATATAGTTAAATATGTAGGGGTATATTTTGTATTTAAAAGCTTATCCACGATCCCCACTTTCAATATATTGTAGATTACATTCTTCCTCCTTCAACTATCTTGTTCAATTAAATTATTTCTGTTATTTCCATTCCATATAAAATCTACTTAACTACTTCTATCTAAAAACATTTATTTCTTCTATTCAAAATAAAAACCTTTAGTAATATCAAAGCTATATTCAATTGATATTGGGTGTAAGCATATATTATGGCAGATGCTTTCCGTTCATTCATTCATATTCCAACATTTAATAAAGACAACTATGATTTTTGGTCAATCAAAATGAAGACCTACTTTTGTACGCAAAACTTATGGGATGTCGACAATGATGGGTATACTAACCCAGATGACATTTCCACTCTATCTACTGCATAAAAGAAGGAATTTAAAGAGAATAGCAAAAAGATTCTCTAACACTACTAGCTCTACAAATGAACTTGACGGATACTTATTTTCCAGAAAACATGGGAGCCAACACTGCAAAAGAAGCTTGAGATAAACTGAAGAAGGAGTTTCACGGTAGTGACAAGCTATGTACTTGACATCTTCAAACTTTAAGAATGAATTTTGAAATTTTAAAAATGAAATATTCTGAAACCGCGAAAGATTATTATTCAAGAATATATGAAATAGTAAATCAATTAAGATCTTATGAAAATGATGTTCCTCAATAGAAAGACGTTGGAAAAATTTTAATTACTCGCACATAAAAATATGATACAATTATTGCAGCTATTGAGGAGTCAAAAGATATAAATAAATTGACAACTACAAAATTAATAGGTTCACTAGAAGCACATAAAAAAAGATTATGAAGGCATTATGAAATTAACACCAAAAACGCATTTCAATCTAAAGTTAATATACGGTTTCAGAAATATAAATAAGGTGGGAGAAAATTTAAAAAAATTGTAAAAATAAAGAAATTCAAAGAAAAGAATTTGATAAAAGTGGCAAGTATCCTTCATGTGGTATATGTAAAAGAAAAAGTCATTTGGAGAATGATTATTGGTTTAAAGGAAAACCACAATATCATCACTATAAAAAATTGGTCACGAAGAAAATTTTTATCATTTTAAACAAAATCATCAACTTAATTCTCCAGAAAAATGATAAAAAAATAAAAAAGGAAATCTATTTTATTCCACTAGCAAGGATACATCTGATGACAAACTGGATACATGGTATCTAGACAATGATTGTAGTAATTGTATAACGAAATATGAAAGTATTTTCTGCAGTCTTGATAAAACCAAGGCAAAAATAAAGATTGGCGATGGAAATTTCATAGAATCATAGGCAAAGGTACTTTTGCTGTTAATAATAAAAAAAAGGCAAGAGATACATCAATGAAGTTCTCTTACTCCCTATAATAGACCAAAATCTATGAAGTATAGGTCAGATGATGGAGAAATGATATACTTTACACTTTGAAGGAGATTCTTGCACGATCTATGACAATAAAGATAAATCTTATAATTGCAAAAGTCCAAAAGGGGAAAAACAGATGATTTCCAATCTAATAGAGATACACAAACAATGCAGCAATGACAGTACAAGTGAACGAGTCATGACTGTGGCATAAAAGATATGGACATTTCCACTTCCATGGGTTGAAGATCTTACAACAAAAGAGCATGATGAGAGACTTAGTAGTCATAAAAGAGATTGATGCAGTCAACAAAGGACGTTTGCTCCGAAAACAACACCGCCAACCATTTTCGTCCTAAAAATTTTGGAGAGCTAAAAAGTCATTAGAGTTGATACTTACAAATGTATGCGGTCCGATGCGTACGCCATCACATGAACAAAACAGGTACTTCATTCTCTTCATTGATGACTACACCAGTGGAAGCATGGAGCGGACAAAAACCATCAACAAAGCATCTCAGTATTTTTGGCTACATCTGCTACACATATATTTCATAATAGAAAAGAGGTAAGATTGATGAAAAAACAGAAAAAAGAATCTTCTTAAATTATAATCCTCAATCAAAAGGCTATCAAGTATATAACCTAAGAACAAAGAAGCTAATTATAAGTCAAGACGTTACGTTTGACGAAAATGCCACCTACAATTGGGAGATTGGCCAACTCGAAAGAAAAGCTATCGGCATCCTAATACAACCACAAAAAACAGAAGGGTGATGATGAGAAGAACAATCAACCAAAGCCTCGACAACAAGCAACTATAGAAGAACTAGTCGACTAACCAAAATCATTACTAAGAAAAACATAAAGATTATCGAAAATATATCAAAGCTACAACTTGACAATCGATGAATCTAAAAACTATGAAGTAGATTCAAAACAACCAAAATAGAAAAAAGCTATGGATGAAGAAATAAAAATAATCTGGAAAAAAAATACTTCGGAGCTTGTAGATCTTCCCCAAGATAAAGAAGTCATAGGAGTTAAGTAGGTCTACAAGACAAAACTTAATGCTAATGACTCAATCTTAAAACATAAAGCAAGGCTAGTTGCCAAAGGATACTCACAATAGTTTGGCATCGACTACACTTAGACATTTGCTCCAGTTGCGTGTCTTGACACTATAAGGGCGTTGATTGACTAGTTGCACAGAAAAATTGGAAGATTTACCAACTAGACGTCAAATCAACATCTCTTAATGACTATCTTGAAGAAGAAATTTATATATAGCAACCTTAATGGTACGTCGTACAAGATAAAGGAAATAAAATTCTCAAACTAAGAAAGACATTATACGGACTAAAGCAAGCTCTGTTTGCCTAGTACAGCAGAATAGACAACTACTTCACTGAGCAAGGATTCAAGAGGAGCCAAAGTGAACCAACTATATATATCAAAAATCAAAGTACAAGTAGCACACTTATAATCTCTTTATATGTTGATGATCTAATCTATATAAGGAACGATAAGAAGATGATTGAGAAATTCAAGAAAGAAATGATGAAAACGTTTGAGATGACTGATCTGGGATTAATGTACTATTTTCTTGGGATTGAGATAACTCAATCTGAAGATGGGATCTTCGTTGCTCAAAAGAAATATACTACTAATCTATTAAAGAAGTTCAAGATGGAAGGTTGCAAAATAGTAGCAACACCCTTGTATAGAAACAAATCTTTCAAAAAAGAGATGGTACTCTAAAATTAGACAACTCACAATTTCGAAACTTAATTGGAAGTTTACTCTATCTCACAGCTACAGGGCCAAACATAATGTATGCAATCAGCATACTTTTAAGATTTATGCAAAATCCAAGTCAAGTTCACTATGGAGCTACAACGCGGATACTAAGATACCTCCAATGAACAAAAGGCTATGGAATAAGGTATCAGTCTATGCCTGACTCAAGACTACTTGGGTATACTGATAGTGATTGGGCAAGATCAGTAGAGATATGAAGAGCACATCAAGCTACGCATTCACACTAGGTTCCTAAATATTCGCTTGGGCATCAAAGAAATAGGCAATGGTTACACAATCATCAGCCGAAGCAGAGTATATTGCAGCAGCAATGGTAACGAGTCAAGTTATATGGCTAAAACGCATACATAAAGACATGGAAGAACCACAAAATGAAGCTACAGAGATTTACTATGACAGTAAGTCTGCAATAGCAATGGCTAAGAATCTCATATTCCATAGCAGAATCAAACATATTAGCATCAAATACCATTTCATCATAGAAGCTGAAGCAAATAAAGAGATAGAGCTCAAACATTACAAGATAGAAGAACTATTAGCAGATATTTTTACGAAGGTGCTACCACGAGCAAAGTTCGAGTTAATACGAGAAATGATCGTAGTAATCAAAATATGCACCAAGGAGGAATATTAATGGTTGTTGCATATTTTTTAGGTTAATCTAGAATTCACTAGAATTGCCTTGGGGAGCAAGAAAATAGAAGTCCCTATAATTTCTTAATGAACAAGCAAAAATAGAAATTAAAAATTAAAAAATCAGAACTTTCTAGAATATCTTGAAAAATAAATAATGAAAAAAATGAAAAAATAAGAATTTTCTAGAATAGTTTTCACCACCATTTTGTGTGTGTAAATAGGGGCTACCATTTTCAAAATGTTGAAAATGTTGTGACAAAAAAATTGAAAATAGCATCTAACCTCTTGCGTTGTAATTCAAAATCCCACCCTGTAAAACTTTAATAAAATTACTTTCTTCCTCCTTCAACTATCTTGTTCAATCAAATTACTTCTATTATTTCTATCTCACATAAAATCTACTTAACCACTTCTATCTAAACTCATTTATTTCTTCTATTCAAAATAAAAACTTTCACACAAAGAGTCGAACCAACACAAAGACTGTTTAATCCTGGAAAATTCTCTTCTTCCAGTGTAATTGATTTTACTAAACCTTCAACTATTGAAACGAGGACTTCTCGGCCGATTTCAAGAATCCAAGATGAATCCTATACATTGTTAGGATGTAAGTAAATTATCTGGTTCCTTTTTGAACAAAGTGGAAATACTTGATAGCCCGGTAAGTCAAAAATGTGTAGCATGAACCTTGAGAGGAATTGCAGGTGTACCTTGTACCTGGATATATTGTGTCTGAAGAACATAATGTTGCATTACAGAATTGTTGGCTGTAACACATATCGTTGAAAAGATACAGTGGAAACCACAGAATAGCCATGTAATTAAGAAAAATTGTTACATATTTTGTACTGAAAAATATAATTAATTCTATACCTAGATAAGTATTTCAGGAGGGATTATTAGGGGTGGGCATGGTCCGATTTGGTTGTTCTAATGAGAATCGAACCCAAAATTTTTGGGTATTTAATAATTGGAATTGTCTGGTCTAAATTTAATTATGGAACCGTTCGGGTTCGATTTGGTTCTCAAGTTCTATACTATAATTAATTATTTTTTTTAATATATTTACAAAGCTATATAAATTCAACTAATGAAATGGTAAATCTTAGATATTACAAAATAACGTAGTCTAATCTTAAATGTCTTTTGCGTCTCTCTTTGCTAAGTTTTTCATAAATTTGATTGTTAAAATCACAGAAAAATGATGACAACGAACTTACAATAATTAAGATGAGCTATCAAGCTTTAATTCGATTTTTTCAAAACAGTAGAAATGAAACTACGATATAATAACATATTTAAATAAAACTTATGTTAATTTGATTAAATTGGGTTTGACTGAAAATTAAAAATCGTAAAATCATATTTTTGGATTGAGTTAAATTAACTAGTTAACAATTTTATTTTAAAAAAATAAAATAATTTGATTTATTTAAAATAAATAAATTAAAAAATCAAAGAGATTCGGTTATTTGATTCTTGATCTAGAACCGAGAATTGAACTTAACATGTCACTTTTCGATTCAGATATCTGTTCGGATATTTAACTTAAGAAAAATTGTTTGATTCGGTTCAAATCGATTCGAGTACGATTCAGTTTCAGAGTTTTGTCCAGCCCTAGGGATTATGACGCATGGAAGAATGCAAGAGTCCAATGGTTAAGAAGAAAAAAATTATGGTTTTTCTGAGAGTATCTCTTTGAAACTTTCTATTTTTAAAGAGCGTATTTAACAAATTTGTTTAGAATATATCTTTAAGAACTACATTCAGCTATCAGAGAGAACACATTTAGAGCATATTTTTCTATAAACTTAAAAAATTTTAGTTACATTTGGGTAACTTTTTGTTTTCGAACAAGTTTAAATATGTAACTTTCTTCTTATTTTATTTTTTAAGTAAAAAAATTATTCATCTTGAAAATAACTTAGCCCCTGTTTGGTCTGACTTAAAATTTTGTTAAAAATTTAAGTCAAAGTTAATAATTAATTTTAACCATATTTTGGAGGACTTTAACTGTACATTTCATCTAATTTATCAAAATGTACAAAAATCTTATTTTTAATTCTCCGAATAGGGACTTAAGGTAACTTTCTTATTTCTTACTTTGACTAATAAAAAAAAATTATTCTAAAATTTATTTATTTATAAGAACTTTTTAAGCTCAGCAAAAAACGCGCTTATTTATTCACTAGTTCTCGTAAACGAAACCGAAACCAAATTCCTTTTCTTTTATCAAAAGCTTGACATGTAAATAATATTCAAACAAATTGATTAAAGACGATATTTTTATTTATTATTAAATCAGAAATTGCATTATTTTGCCCATAATCAGCGGAATCAGAATGCTTAAACTGCAATTTCACCTCCTCCATGGCTCCATCATCTGTTTGGTATTGGAGCATTGAAAGATGTATGCAGGTATAAATCACACAATTGGAGAAAATGTTGTATCTTCCAATTTAACTATAATTAGGTTTACAATAAAATGGGGACACTAACAAATTAATTTCCCAATAGTTATGGCTAGAAAATAGATACATGATTAATTATAGAACGAATGGCAAGATCTTCTCATTTCCTTAACAATAAGCAAGCCCACAAACTAAGCTTTAGCTTAGTGACGTGAGATTCAGCCCTTGTTTGTACCCCATTTTGGAAGGAAAAAATGCATTTTTTAATATTATATTGATGAGAAATGTGTAGTTAAAAAATAAGGAAAAATTTTGAATTTACGTATAATATTATTTTATTGAATAATGTGTAGTTGAAATGATGTCAAAATACTATTTAAAAATACATTTTTTGGAAAGAATGGGGCTCAAACAAGGGCTTGGTAAAGATAATGTTTACAAAGACTCATACGTTTAATGGGTAAATTCACATGAGGACATCCCCGAAACAATACTATCCTCTTGTAACATTTACACAAGTACATTGAAGTACAAATTGCGGGTACTGTAAACAGAACACTCTATTTGTCAATAAGTCCCAAGATAAATTTTCATTATTCAATATAGCATAAGATCGTTACAATATATCAACAACCCACTAAATCAAAGGGCACAAGATAGTGAGATTTTACCTCAATTTCCACTAAAATGCTCCCCCCACCCTCCACTAAGGCACCTTGTATTTCAAAATAGGGCTCCAGTCCATATTTCAACAGAAAGCTTTTAAGGGTACAAGGGACCCAAGACAGTGGTTCCTTTTTAACTCCTTTTGAGGCCTCAAATGCAACTTTAGAGAAGATTGAAAACTATAGTAGTGGAAGAACAATTAATGAGGAAAGATCCTTATGTATTTGGTTTGTAGGGTTTAAATTCTCTTTTCTATCGTAAATGTGCTATACTTTTCGGGACAACTCACTATACCTAAATTTTATCTTGTATATATAGCTACATAGAGGTCAATTTTATAATCCACCTCTAAGTCACAACTCATGTTCTTAAATGTAAATATTCTTATTACTATAAAATCGCGTAAACTATTGAAAGTTAATCATGTTTAATTCTATTTTGCCACATTTTTAATGTACATTTGTAAAATCGTGGAAACTATTGAAAGTTTAAACCAAGCTTATACGCGAGTCCGCTAATGGCTCAGCTCACCTCGAAGGCGAGTCATGGAAAGAGTCAAGTTGAGTTTTTTCATCAAGCCAAGCGAATGGGATTTTTTCATCGTTTATTCAATGGGAACCAAAAAATCCAAAAAATAAAAATGTACGAATTACAAGTGACTAGCAAGCTCACTTGGCTCACCCCAACCCACCTAGGGTGAATTGATGGGGCAAGCTAAGCTGAGGGGGTTTTTTTTTTTTTTTTTTTTTTAAGTGAGTTGATCGTGCTTGATTCATCCCATTTGCAAGGACGAGCTGACTTGTCAGGTGGGTCAAGCCGAGCTTGACATTGGGTGAGTCAAGCGGCTCAACTGGGGCTACTAAACATCCCTAAATGTTCTAATATGACATTAATATGACTCTTATATAAGTGTATGTGGTATTTTCATCCGTTCGAATCAATGTGGTTTAAAAAAAAAAAAAAAGAGGTGTGCAAAGTTGATGTGTCACGATTTGAGTTGCTCGAATTTTGAATTGTCGTGATTTGACTGAATGATCTTAACATGTGTGTCTATAAGGCCAACGTACATAAACTTCTCTTATAAAATTGATTGATAGACCATGTAATGTTACTAGCGCAAAGTTTAGACAAAGTGAGAGCTTTTCTATTTTAGGCTAAGATGAGTAGCTAGTCTAAAAGAATCATGGTTAACTAACTGTGATTGAGATACGACTCAAATTCTTATTAAAGGCGATAGTGGAGAATTTTTTGTAAAAATACGACTCAAATTCTTATTAAAGGCGATAGTGGAGAATTTTTTGTAATGCACTAAAGCTTGAAAGAGTAATGTTGTGTGGAAGCAAGAGGTTCACATATTGTGAGTTTTCGAACCCCCCCCCCCCTGGCCGCGGGGGAAAGAATTAATTACGACATTTGAAACACTTAGGTCTTGTTTAATTGGGCATCTTTTTAATGAAAAATGGAAAAAAAATAAATAAATAAATAAATAAATATATATATATATATATATATTTCAGCTTTTGGTAGTGTTTAATAACAAATATTTTCCATGGAATTCATTTTCTTAGTTTTCTTGAAAAGTGGACTTTTCTCGGTTTTCAATGATATGGTGGGAATTGATTTTCTAGATACTCTGCCAATTTATTTATTTTTTTCACTTTTTTTTATTGTAATGGAAAAAAAAAATTATTCCTAATTGTAAAAAAATATTTTTCTTTAATTGATAATTTCCGTGTAAAATAAAGTCAATCGAACACCAAAAGATAGATGATTTTTTGGTTTTTTTTCAATGAAAATAAATTATATCCCAATACCATTAATTTCTGCCTCTTTAATTGACAATTTTTATATAAAACAAAGCCAAACGAACACCAAGAAAACACTTTTATTTCAAAAAATTTCATGTGAAAAATTGTACCAATCAAACACAATAATTGACAATTCCTAGTAAAACAATTTATAGGCAATTTAATTCCCTGAAATTCATTTCCTTTCCACCCAAATTTCATCTTTGCAATCAAACGAACTCTTAGGGTCTGTTTGATTGCAAAGATAAAATTGAAAACGAATTCCAGAGAATTGAATTGTTTAGAAATTATTTTCCTGAGAATTGTAAATTAATTTTGTCTGATTGGTATAATTTTTCACATGAAAAATGTTTAAATAAAAGTCTTTTGGGGTTCGTTTAGCTTTGTTTTGTATGAAAATTGTCAATTATAGGGATATATTTTATTGATATTGGGGATGAAATTTGTTCCCATTGTCAAAAAAATTTCAAAAAATTCAAGAAAATCAACTATCTTTTTATGTTCATTTTGTTTTGTTTTACATTAAAGAGAAATATTTTTTTAGAATAATTCTTAAAATTTGTTTATATATATATATATATAAAACATGGAAAATTGCTAGTTCTCGAGAAAAATAAGAAAGCAAATTTCTTGAAGAAAAAAAGCCTATCAAACACCCTATATATATATATATATATAGCTACAATGGTTGGAATTTGAATTCTCACTAATGTGGTGAGAATTCGAATTCCATGAAAACATGGAAAATTGCTAGTTCTCGAGAAAAATAAGAAAGCAAATTTCTTGAAGAAAAAAAGCCTATCAAACACCCTAAAAGATGGAAAATGAAATTGATTTTCCATTTTCCATGAAAAACTTGGTACAATCAAATTGGGTGTTAGTTTCTTTTGAATTTGGCCCGAACACCACTGTTCTAATCAAATAGATAAGGTATTTAATACATCAAAATATATTTAGGTTGTCTCGTTTAAATCAATAATTGAGTTATTTATTTATTTTTAACGTATTATTTTTTATGAATATGCTACTGTATTTTAAATATGAGTTAACAAAACAAAGATTTGACTATATAATAGTTTTAGCTACTCTAGTTATTTTACACGTCTGTGCAAATAACGAAAGGAGATAAACTTCAACCTTGCTCGGTTGCTTGTACAAATCATCTGAAAAAATTAATTGTCTAATTAGTCAATTTAACTCAACAAAACTCTATTTCATGCTAAGTTTGAACACAAGTGATTAGCTCTTTTCGATAGTGAACGTGCGTTGCACGTTAATTGCGAAATGTGAAAAATAAGGGTCGTTTGATAGCAAGAATGAAATTTGGGTGGAACCAAATGAATTCTAGGGAATTGAATTGCCCAGAACTTGTTTTACTGAGAATTTTCAATTAAATGTGTTTGACTAGTATAATTTTTTACATGCAAAATGTTGAAATTTTGGATTTATTTTTTTACAATTGTGGATAGAATTTGTTTTAAAAAATAAAAATAAATAAAAAAATAAAAAACTGGAAAACTCTCATCAAAACCAAAGGACCTTAAAAAGCAAGAAAACAAGATCATGCGAGGTGTTCCATGGAAAACAAATTTCATGGAAATTTTGGCTATCAAACATGCCAAAATGGTGGAAAATGGAATTTGAATCTCATTTTCCATGGAAATTTTAATCTATCAAACATGCCCTAAGTGTATATAAAATTTAGATGAATTCATTCGTAAATATGAAAAGTATTTATAAGTTGTTAAAATTGACAATTATTCCGAGTGATTATCAATTTATATTTTATTGATATGTTTGCTAGATATCACAAAAATATAAATCCTATGAGAGAAAATACAATTTTTATTTTGGTTGTAAACCAATGTACATCTATCGCAATGTAAACAGATGCATTAATTTAACAAGAATTACCAAAGCTAATTTCATTATAGGTGCTATACACACACTTGTACTGACCAACCTGAAACATTTCTTTGAATAAAGAATCAAAGTCATCATCAATGAATTAGAACAAAAATGGAGCTAATGAGCACAAAACTTATGAATAGCTTATTCAATTTACGAGAAGCATCACAGCGAATACTTCAGTTTAATCAATCTATGAGAGAGATGAAAGAATGGAACATTAATAAAAAAAAAAAAAAAAATCCCAAACTCTTGAATCAATCGAATAGAATTGCACATCTTCGAGAGTGCTACCTAAGTTTTTGTTGGTATTTTGAAACTGAGAGAAGAAATTGGGTTCCAACAAAAATTATAAACTTGCGAATACGAGACAAAATATTTGATAACATAAATATTTAAATTGTTCCATATGACCAAGTCACAAGGAAGAAACTCAGGAGGGTCGTTAGTCGTTCAAACATCCTTTTTTACATGTATCACAGGACCTACTATTCTAGATTGAGAATCTTCCTCAATGAATGTATATGTTTACGAAAAATGAACAAGTATATCAAATTCATGAGAATCTTGAAAAATTAAGGGGGGAGTAAGTTTGTTGGGATAATATCTTTCACTTAAATTTTAAAAATCGAGTCTATAACAGAATTTAGGTTGTATTTATGGCTTCTTGCCAGCTCAAAGTAGTAAAATTGCAATATTATTCAAATGAAAAGCCAAAAGAACATAAATAAAAAGAACACAATAATCAAGCCCGAATTAAGTTTTATATTCCTATGGAAATCGACTTCAACTCCGAATACAGAGAATGTACCAAGTTCTTGTGGAAGAATAAGTCTTGAGATATAAAGGCATCTAACAATGACATAAGCAAGTAGAGATAAGGACGATCGTGCGTTCAAGTTAAATCCTAAATGAAGAATTGGAGAAGAAGAACTTGATTGCAATATTTTGGGAAAAAACTTGGAACTTCAAATCAAGAATTGGAAAGGAAGGCGGATTTGACAAGATTTTAAAATTTTCTCGAATGTTTCTTGAGAAAGATTAATCAATTATTTTAATGAATGCTCATGAATCGTATTATTACTACGAAACACAACCCTGTAATTCCATAGAGTAGTTGAGGATTGTCCCGTTACATCAACTGTGGTTTCATCTCTAATACAATTTCACACCCTAAAAACCGATTCAAACATTTGCTCATTGCATAATTGAAGTGTTACCTCTTGATTTTTTTTCCGAAGTTTGGTGTAGAGACCAAAGATATTTGGATTTGATGAGAACATGACAAACTCTACACCAGTTCATCATGTTCAATGTACCTACATTTACAAATAAGATTAATTGTCTGACTATAAGTTAAAAGAAAATATTACGAAAAATTACATGTCAATGATTTTTTTAGTGGTTCTAGAGATAAATTCAGTACAAAGATATGAAAATTTTCCGACGAAAGTAATCCACATTGGAACTAATTAAGTTCAGATGGAAAGTATAAATAATAACTACAACAATTCATCTTTTTCTATCTTAATCATTCCTCACTATTATAATTCTCATAATATTCAAAAATCATGGTTTATTTACATGAACTAACGAAATATCACAATTCTATGATGTTGTCAAGACAATAAACTAATTAAAATGAAAAAGAAACTGATCTAATAAATAACATATATCACTTAATAAAGGTACTTAAGGAACTATGTTAATCATATCACCTCCAATATCAAGTTAAAATATCTTCGTAAAATCCTACAAACAAAATTGAATTAGATTACTTCAATTTCATAAAAATAATAATTTTAAAAAATAATTCGCGCACATGAAGTTGTCCTGAAATCTTCGAACGATGAGATTGAGTAACAAGCAATTATTTTAGCTGTTATACGTTTAAAAAAAACACACACACACACAACCAAATAAAATAAAACAACACAAAGGAAAAATATGTCATCAAAAGAAGAAACCACACAATCAATTCAATTTGAGAATAAATAATCCAGAATAAGTTGAAATTCATACACTTGCAAAATAGAAAAATGCTCCAGCGCAAGAAATAACTAAAACTTTTAGAATTATGTATAAATCCCAACAAAATCAAAAGCAAACTATAATATAAAAATTTGAGAAAAAGTTAAAATTTCACCAAAAAACTAAGGCATTGGAACATAAGAAGAAAAAAGAAACATGAGAAGTATGAAACGAATAAAAAATGCAAAAAAAAACCCACAAAATGGGCAATATTTATACACATGTTGAATCAAAATCAAAATCCACAATATTAGGCTATCAACTCTACAAATTTACATCTTCATTGAGCAATTTGTAGCAATGATGCAATTTATTGTCCTTCCAATATAGTTGGAGTAAAGTATAGAAACTAATCGAACTTACCAATGGCTGCCTGATATCATCGGAAGAAAGCCCAAGACGTCTTCTTAAATCTTCTTTATTTTCTGCTTTGCCTTCAATATTATAAGCATTAATTAAAATAACATCTCATCTTCAAATTATTTTCAAATTAACGTAGACAGTGAACACTAGACTTAATTGATATAATTAATTAAAATAGCAGAAGTGTAATTGATATTACTTTACTCCCTAGTTCATACTATCAAAATCAGTTAGACATTCAAGTAATATCAATCAAAACAAAAAATCCAACTATTTCAATTCACCATTAAAAAAAAAATGAGGAATACTAATGGCATTATTAAGATTAACAACTGTCAGAAAAAAGAAATGAATACTTTTCAGTCCAAATCTGAATTAGTAAATCCTTAACTCTGACTTAAGAATCGAAGAAAGGAATGGGTTGAATGAATTCAAGACTACACATAGTAAAATTAATCAATCACATTACCTTGAAGTCGGCAAATGACGAGGCCAATTTTGATGATATTGTTTATGATGTCCTAAGAGAGTTTACAGAAAATTGTTAGGCAGAGAGAATGAGAGAAGGACAACAACAACAAAAAAAGGTAGAATGCAATGCAATAAAAAAGAAAAGGAAAGATAGTTATTTTTTTTTACACAACAAAAATAAATAAATTAAAATGAATGGGCACGGAGCAACATGCTGCTCCGTGCATAGTGCATGGCTGCTCCGTATATATATATATATTAAACTCGAATGGAGCCACAATTATTATTTTTATTTTATTTTTCTTGTTATTTAAATTAAACTTGAAGATAAGCCACGCACGCAACCAATATTTATTGATGTTTACTAATGATTAACTCAAAGCGAAAAAATTGAAAAACTTCGTGCGTGCACGGAGCCATAATTATTATTATTTTTATTTTTTTTAACTTGAATAGGCCCGTGCGTGCACGGAGCCATAATTATTTTTTTCTTGTTATTTAAATTAAACTCGAAGATAAGCACTATTTAATGATGATTAATTCAAAGAGAAAAATTGAAAAGCGGAATTTAAAAAAATAGAAAACAAATGGTTATTTGAAAGTAGAATAAACATTTACTTACATAAAAATTACAGAGATTCTGATTTAAAATATTTGCTGATGATACGTGAACATGGAGCTGCTCATCTTCAGATGTATAAACAATCTGTCATGGAGAAGTTTTTGGGTCAATCAATTTTGGATAGTGTTGGATTGAATGGAGATATGGCCATGCGTAAATAAGCTTTTGGGTCAGGATTTCATCAGATTTTGGAGGTATGGGATATGGGATTGTAGAGTGGGATGATGACATGTTTGAGCGGTTTGCGTGAAGTAATGGAAGAACGAGGGGGGGGGGGAGACGATGGGAAATTGCGACACTTGTCCAGCCAATATTTCGTTCTTTTATATATGTATGATATGTAATCAAATTTAATTCAATTTATTACTTTGTAACAGAACGGTAATCCTTAAAAACTCTCAAAAAATGGTAATTAAATAAACTATAACTCCTTAAATAAAAAAAATTTGCCCCATTAAAGTGAAAATTATCAACTTGGGAGCAATTTATAAATATTATAAGCAACTATGTAATTAAGCCACATTTGAGTGTATAATATCATATATTATCATCCTTTTTTTGCCGCGAGTTATTCTTCTTTTGAGAGTACATAGTTAACTTAATCGTCTAAAATTCTTCTTCTTTCAAGAGTATATAGTTTACTAGTTAGCTTAACCATCTAATCTCAACGTACTTGAATTTATGTATAATTTCTAGTTTATTTCGATAAAATCATCTAGGATAAATTTCTAGCATTTAAATTTATAAATTAATATGCTTACTATATGGCATCGATATGCGAGTGGTCTAAATTTTATTTTGGGGACCGTTAGATTCACTTGGTGGCTGCAATAGTTTGTAAAAGGTACCTTTGCCCCGTAATATTCAAAGCTACGCTACAGTACATTTATCACGAGAGTCACTTGGGCAACTTGATATCTTAAAGAATACCTTTACAAAATAAGTGAAATTTTAATAAAGAAGATTGTACAAATTGTTCTTATTACAATCACTTGCTTTTATCCATACTGAAATTGATTATGAAGAAACATATATAAGGCCAAAAAATCAAATCTAAAAATGAAAACAATTAGATTGAAGTGGACCACATTAAGAATCCAATAGAAAAATGATTCTTATCGCTTGATCATCACAATTTTTTGTCACTTTAGGACCATAAAGTAATTTTCATGTATTTATATAATCTTATCCTATCCATTATCTTTGAAATAAAATATTACTAGATTACTTGAAAACAATAAATATTTATATCTTACATGGTAATTTTGTGAGTCATAAAGGTGAAAACGTATTCTAAAATTAAATTTTCTTTTAAATACAATCAAACATGCTTGAAGAAATAAGCGAAATTATCCGATTAACAAGTTTGATAGGAAACAACTTTGATTTGGTTTGAGAAAGAGTGAGACTTTAGTTTCGAGGCCACCCCCTATTGTCCTTGAAACCCATTACAACTCGTGTGATAACCAAAGAATATATGATAATTTTAGTATGTTAAACTAAATAAAATTAAAATAATTAAACCATATGAACTATGAAGGTCCAACTTGATTTTAAGTTGAACTACAAACCAATGAGTGATTTGTCGGCATCTATGAGTAGAAAGTATATAATTATATTTTTACAAGTAGGAGAAATTTGATGATTACTATAAATTATACTTTGGCAAAGGGAGACTTGATTTTTAAGATTTGGCAATGGAATACCAATTCATTTTACCAAACATAAAAAAACAACTTTCATTTTGACTTCAAAATCGAACAACATTTTATTTTAATGTAATTTTTATTATACAAGATGTTAAATACTTAAAGATACATTATGTTTCAAGACTTTGATTTGATCTCGATTCAACATGATTATATCTTAAAACATTCACAAATCAAAACAAAATAAAATGAAAGTTATCATACTAGACATGAGTCATTTTGGGGTTCTCTAGATATGGTCGACAATCATATACATATTACTTCTATATCATATCACACTCAATTATTTAGTCTCGGATAAGATAAGAAATCATAATAGTCAAGATATAAATATTATTAACTAGTCAATACTAGGAATTTGAAATTTTGACCAAAGTTGTAAAGATATATTTGGTAACCTTGAACAAATTATTTTGGCATTATTATTATCACGTTCTTGTCCACTTCAAAACATGTTAAATCCAAAGTCTAACCCTCCATCAAGGTTAAAACTCTCGTACCTCCAATCCTTACAATTATTATACATATACAGGCAATATACATATACTCAATCAACATTTGTCTTGCTTGGAACGGGGTGGAGGTTCGAATTCTGGTGAGAACCTACGGCCAGATTTATTTGGTATGGAGCAATTACTTTGAAGGAGGATTTTTTATGCGCAGAAGTGTACAGGCGATGAGGGAACTTGTGATTCAGTTGAGGCATAACCCGCGATTTACTCCCTCCAAGGTTCTAGGGCAATGGTCTTGGGGGTCCAGGATATAGTCTAGTGTAAGTTGGGATACCTGGATATAAAAAAAAAAAAAAAAAACAA
>NW_019227643.1:370941-389839 GCF_002742605.1 Olea europaea var. sylvestris | reverse complement strand
GAGATCACATGGCACTTGTACAAGTCGTCCAGTCCTATAATATTGAGCTTCCACTAAAGACGGCTAAATCTTCTTGGACAGGGCCACGTTGGCCCTATCTAATTCGGCGCCTGAAGGGGAGCAGTTCGGCGCCCTGATTGGACAGGGCCAACGTGGCCCTATCCATCCAACATTCCTTACTAAAGACCCAATACTATTAGATTACAAGCCGAAAAGATGAATGCATTTATTTTACCTTTTATGGAATATGAATTTTACTGACGAATGAAATGTATATGATATATACTGACCCAAATCCACCTTTTTTTTTTCTTTTTTTTAACTTTTAATAACTATGAGTAATATTTATTTCTCAATTATTTTGACTTTTCCATATCCATGATTCTAGAAACAGTATTCAATTTAGATTTTCAAATAATTTTATAGATTTATAAAAAGTTTAGATGTATCCATTCAAGACTTTTCAATTCCCTAGAAAAGGTAAGGAATCTTTTTATTTTATTTTATTTTAAAAAAATCTTGAGGTATTAAATCAAGATTTTTTAAATTATGATTATATTCACACAACAATTATTTATATCTAAGCCACATTTTAATTACAATAAAGGTTTTCAATATTTCACTTTTGTTTTTATGTCCTCAACATTTTTCATTGCATTGTCATTCTTAATCTTCAATTAGTTAATATATTTTGTTTCTAACTATGATTTTCATCCAAATATTCTACTTGCGTTCATTGAAAACATGCAAATATTTTGTTAAATTTTTGTATTAGTTATTTATTTTTATCATTTGAAAATATGAGAGATAAATATATCTTTTTGGCACTCATAACAAATATTTTAGACGAAAATTGTCTCCACAAACAAGATGTAAAAATTAATAGAGGGTTGATAAAAAAATTAAAAAAGTTGAGAACATAAGTGTAAAAATAAGAAAAGTTTAGGGGTATTCATTGTAATTAAAAATGTGGTGTAGTTAACAAAAAATTGTTGTGTGAATATGTTTACCCTTTTTTTAAAATCTTAAATATACTGTAAATATAGTAGTATTTATGAATGACTTTTATATCCATGCAACCATAGTTATTATGACTATTGTATCCCTCGTAGTATTAATTCTTCCCTATAAATATGAAATTTTGGTTCCTAATAAAACATACGAGTATATTAGCTTGTCTTTTGTCATCTCTTTTTTTCTCTAATTTATAACACGTTATCAACACGAGTTTCTAAAAATCAAAGTAAATCAATTAGAAGGTAATGATTTTTATAAGTATAAACATCTATCGCGTGTATCAAAATTAATTTGATGACATGTGAATATTTTTATAAATTCACATATCCGATTAATGTTTTTGTATTGGTTTATCGAATTTAGCAAATACATAGATACAGGATTTATGCGAAATCGTTCTAGTGTTTATTTTAATGTATGTCTAATGATTATTTTATAATACTAATGAATCATGATTATTTTATTGTACCATGAATCATGATTATTTTGCTTTTATATCATATATGTGTCCATATCCTATTTGTAATCTAGTTTGCATAAATTTTAAGTAAATTCAATTATGACATAATTCATGGATCTCACAACTTTTCAGTTACACATTCAAATTTTTTTTTATTAAAATCCCTAAAATTCTAATTTTAATCCCTATCAAACAAGGGCTTACATAATTTATTGATCTAGAAGTATCATAAACATTTTAAATAATATTTCAGAAGAATATTACTTGCTTTCAAAAAAACATAATTAAATACAATATAACATAAATTACATTTTTTACTTCTGAAAAGTAAATCCTTTTATAATTTATTATAATAATATTTGATTATTCCTGAAAAACATAAATTATAATTTTCAATATTTTAGAAAAATATTGATATATTACTTTTCAACGAGAAATAATAGTATTCAATATGCTATCGAAGTAGCACATATTTCAAAGAATGTCATTTTAACTTCATGTTTATTCTCGAAGCAAAACATGTAACTAATGTTATGACGACATTGATCAATTTGACTACTTAAATTATATATGATTATATAATTCTTAATCGTATTCTTTGAAATTAAATAATTGAATTATATATTATATTGAATCAGAAGTTCAAGTTGATTTTATTGTTTGGTATGACCTGAATTAGACCATCACTGGATCCATAATTGTACGAATTAAAAATTCAAATAGATATTCAATGAAAAACTAGAAGATTCTTCAATCAAATGAATTCCTATACATTATTTATTCTCTTTAGCAACAATTAATCATTAAACATCTCTAGCTAAAATAGAGATCAGATTTTCTATATTTTTGTAAATTTATTAAGGTAATATATGGGGCTCATCACCCTTTATATTGACTATCTAGATATTATTTGTAACTAATAAATTTGAAACAAATACTAGATGATTGCATAGGGCTTGGAACATGAAATTTGCGAAAGCACTGCTCAAATTATGATTATAATTTTCAGATTATACAATTAAAATAGCGTGTCTTGTTAATGCTAATAATCCTATATCTCTACTTTTTAACAAGTATTAATAGAGATGTCGATAAATAATTTAATACCATTGCTTGTTAAACGTCACCAATTAATTTAATTAAGAACAAAATACTTCTCATTTTTATTTAAAGAATGTTATTACGCATCATGTTAATATCATGGTTCTCTCTATTATAATTGATTTATGGTCGGAGCCTAATTTTTTCATCTAATTATTTTAATAGTGCGGTAAATGTAAAATCGATCTATCACAATGCACTAAGATGAAAAAGTAAAGAATGTTGAGAATAAATGCGTAGTTTGAACCCTCATTCCAAATAAGTGATATTTTATGATGCTGAAAAAATGATTGTCAATTCGATTTGACAATTCTTTCAGCATTAGGGGAGTAACTAAGAAGTTGAAAATAATGTATAAATATGTCATTATATAAAGTCTCACAAAAAATAATTCGAATCGAAAGATAATATATTTAGATATTTTTACTAATCAAAGATATCAACAATATTTCACATACCAACTTTAAATGCTCCAACTTGAATTAACGTCCTAAAGGACAATTAATCAATATTATATTTGATAAATTTACAGCATGTCTGAAGTGTGATGCATTCGATTTAATATAAAGGTCTTTAAATGAAAATGGAGCAATTAATAAAGATGGTTACATTAAAGAGATATAATTTTTATGATATTTAGACATAACAAATTATAAAACCCTTCAAGATATTTAGGTAACTAATATGTTAAAAATTGAAATATCTCAATAAATTATATCATTATGAATAGAATTGAAAAGAAAAAGCTGTCAACAACAATTTTACACATGATGTACTACATCATACTATGAATAGTGAGGAATCGAAATAAATTCGTCAAAATATATCTATCGAAGTGATGATTGGTCAAATAAAAGGAAGCAATCCTAAATTGAAATTGCTAGAGAAACTTGAAATTTTTTGGACATGTAGTCTAAAAATTCAAAGGTATATACTTACGTAAAAAGGAAATGATAAAAATGAAATCATAACATGTAATGCATGACTCTTAATATAATGAATTTCGTAAAGATTGTGATGGATGAAATCACAAGTCCATATCACGTTATCTTTGCGATGCATGAAAACATTAAGTTTTGTCCCATTGAATTTTCTTGAAGACATTGATATACAATATATCAATATTAAAGATATTAACATATAAGACACAAATTGTCTAATACAAGAATTGAAATCAGAATGAGTATCTCTAGTCTTTCTACTACAAACAAGTTTTGTCCCGTCGGATTTTTTTTTTTTTAAATGGGACAACATTTTATTACTTTAAATTATTTGTACTTTTTTTTTTTTTTTTTTGGCATTTTTATCCTATCGAGTTCTTTGCTACTTAAGGTTCCGATGAGATAATTATTATGCAAATAGTCATTCGAGGGAGAAATGTTATAGACATAGTAGCATTTATGAATAACTTTTTTATCCTTGCAATCTAGTCACTATGACTGTTGTATCTCTTGTAACCTTAATTTTTTCCAATAAATATGAGACTATGGTTTTTAATAGAACACACAAATTTATTGGCTTCTCATTTGTTCTCTCTTTTGCCCTTTAGTTTATAACAAAATAGTCACGAAAAATTCAAATGTCATAACTTTTACAAAATCATTCACAAACTAACTTCACAAATTCAAATGTAATAAAATTCTCTTAGTTACAACGTACGAGATTTTGAAAGATTTAAAAGATTTTTCCAAATGTAATATTCATATTTCTTCAATATTTCTCTTTCATTCTCTCATTCTACTAACCATGGGAGTCATAATACAAAAAAAATCAATATTTCTCTATTTTTTTCCCATTGTTTCCTCAAAAATTTCTACTGAGAATTTATAGAATTAATTTAACATGATTAAATTTTATATATTGATTGGTTGTTAGTTCAATAACTTTCTACATATTTGGAATTCGAATACAAGAAATTCTAGAGGAAAATCTCTAGAGAAATTGAGGGGGGAGGGCGAATTGACTTTAAGAAATACAATCTATTTTTTGAGGTCAAAATGACGAATACGTTAAGTTAAGATGCAAGAGATGTGCTTCAATGCTTCTGAGGTCATGAATGATTGTTTGTCGATTTTAATGTATTTTTATCTAAGGATATTCTCATAGATGAGATATAGGAAATTGATGAACGAAAATAATTTTAACTGTTTTCGATAATGATTGCAAGATAAATTCGAACATTTGACCGTAAACTTGATTGAATATTGTCATCTACACGATATATTGAATTAAAGTAGAGGAGCATAGGTAAGCGCCTTAACCATATAAGCTTTCTATATTGTCTCATATATATTTTAGTTTTCTTTTATTTGATTTTACTTCACAACTCTCAATAGACTTTTACTCGACTCAATCATTTATTTTGTTTGAATTAAAATCAAATTTTAATTTAAGTTAAAGTCAAACAATCAATATTAATCACATCTTTTATGAGTTTTATAATTTTTCAATTACACATTTCGAAAATTTCTATCAAAATCTACTAAAGAATCTATTTTTAATCCCCATCAAATATCCTCTTTATCACCTGTTGTCAAAATAAAGATCCAACAAGAAAAATATTAGTTTCTTATTAGCATGTCTTTGGCTTTAATGGATGCCTAAATATTCCCCAGATCTAAAATGACTGAGATCTCGTGCTTTATCCCTAATTCATCTGCTTTTCTGTCACAAACTTCTGCCATTAAATTTTAATAACTTTCAAATTTCAAAATCTTGTTTAAGCAAATGGGAGTAATAAATAAGGAATAATAAGGACATATTTGGCGTAACAACTTTATTTTTACTTTTGTTAAAATAGTGTTCTTAAGTAGCACTTCAAAAAAATTATTCAAACAATTAAAAAAAAAATTCTTATTCTAAAAATAATTTTTAACTTTTCAATAATCTCGTCGAAACGGACCTAAGCCATATCAAACTCTATGGATCTTAGGATCTGTTTGATTGCAAAAATGGAATTGAAAACGAATTTCAGGGAATTAAATTGATGAGAAATTGATTTCCTA
Source organism: Olea europaea var. sylvestris (assembly GCF_002742605.1). Lineage (NCBI taxonomy): Eukaryota > Viridiplantae > Streptophyta > Magnoliopsida > Lamiales > Oleaceae > Olea > Olea europaea. The sequence continues at coordinate 384,256 of NW_019227643.1, read as the reverse complement.
AGAATTGTAAATTATTGTGTTTGATTGGTATACATTTTCACGTGAAAAATGTTGAAATAAAAGTATTTTTTGGTGTTTATTAGACTTTGTTTTACATGAAAATTGTCTATTAAACGGTAGAATTTACTGGTATTGGGGATGAAATTTTTTTTCATTCCCAAAAAATAAAAAAATCAAGAAAATCATCTATCTTTTGATATTCGTTTGGCTTTATTTTGCATAAAAATTGTCAATTAAAGGGAAATATTTTTTTTACAATAATTCTTAAAATTTGTTTCCATTACCAACACACACACAAAAAATCGAAAAAAAATAAACAAAATGCTACAGTAACATGGAATTTCAATTCTCACCATTTTGGTGAGAATTGGTTTTCCTTAAAAATCAAGAAAAGATTAATTCTCAAGACAAGCAAGAAAAGGTAATTCCATGAAAATAAAACCTTATAAAACACCATAAGGTTGGAAAAAACCACATATCAAACACTACCTTAAACTAATGGAACGTTTTGAGGTGGGACCACATCTTCGGCCATGAGCCACTTGTTGACTCTACGCCAAACAATGTTGAGATCAAAACCGCGTGGCCTCAGCTGGGAGAACAGTAGCAGAGGTCCTCAACTTATTGCTACTGTTCTATCTCATCCTCAACCTATCAAAAGAAGTATTTTTATTCCAAAATTTTAATTTTTGTAACACTTTAGGTACTTTCGGTCCAAAATACACTTTAAGCCTTTCTTTCGTGTGGCTTTTAATTCCATTTCTATCAGATTTTGATAAAATTGGTTAGAATTTCATTAATAAAATAATAGACCTAATGTGCTGATTATTTAAGGATAATTAGCATATAACGTCTCTACATTTCACTATTATTATGGAAACATAATTATCTTCTATTTTTTTTACATTTTCACTTTTAATTACACCTATGATTCTACAAAAGGTCATTTTCATCAAATTTTATCCAATTTCTCTGCTAACTAAAGGGTATTCTAGTCATTCTTTCTTTCTTTCACATTTGAACCCATTTCTTCTCTCTGTCTTCCTCTAATATTTGTATTCACTCTTTTGTATATACTAGTCGATGATATGTGCAATGCACGAGTTGTGCATCAATTTTGGTTTGGTTAGTGTACTATGGAAAGTTTTTTAAAAATATATGGGACGATAAAATTATTGGCAAAGTATTATTTGCTGGTTAGCTTCGACAAGTAAATATAGGAAATCGTGCAATGATTTTATGTTACAACACATCGTTTATATGTTCAGGTGTTTAACTGTGATATTTATTTGCTTGGATTAGAGCAAAGGGAAGACAAGTGTCAAGAAAAATATAAATTGTATTATTAAGCTTTCTTGTCTTTCCAAAGTTTAAATGCAAGAAAATGCTACACCCAACCAATCAAAACTAATACAATGAAGTAGAAACACTGAGTAAAACATTTTTCCCCAGGTGTCAGTGGATGATTGTCTACAATTTTCAATAGCATGCTCCAAATAACACATTCTAAAAGAAGCAATCAAAATAGCAAGCATCCTCGAATTAGTCAAAGTATAGTTGCAAAAAGGATTGTAGCTTGTTAGTTTTGATGCCATCACATTATGCAACATCAGTGCAAATTATCAACGAGAACCATAATATTTTATGATGTATTCAAAAGCAGCAAGTGAAATAAGTTCTTGCATACTTGCATATAAAACATTCATTGACATTTTATCTAAACTGTCATACATCTAAATCCAATCGATCAAGTTCAAGTGCTAAACTTAAGAAGCCCACTTTTAATACACCGCATAAATGTTCCAAATTCATTATTACATTTTAACACAGCATTCCAAATTATAAATAGAAAATAAACATTTTTAACATTCAAATTGTGTCACAAGCAACAAATGAACAAACTACCTTCTTTAGTTCCAGCTTCGGCGGTGGAGGTTTCTAATAAAAGCTTGGCATTGGTGTTGCCTTGAATGCCAAACTCTTCCTTTAACATTTTAATCTCAAGTTCCTGAGATCCCTACTCATGGAAAAAAATAAAGGAAAGATGGAGAAACTTGATCTTACAATCCACCAATGAAAGTTTGAATTCATAATATGATACAAAATCTTACCTTAGTTTTGGCTTGCAAATTACTCTTCTCTGCTTCCTTAGTGTGGATCTTTTTCTCAAATTTTGAATAGAACTGCTCAAACAAATAAGATATATATGTCTAAGGTGTAGGTCATGCAGGAAATATCGAATTGTCGGTACCACTGACTCAAAGAAAGGATAACTTCTCTTCTTTTCTCAGTTCTTTCATCACATTCAAAACTGAAATTATAGTTCGGAAGAGCACCCTATCTTTGGGGTTTGGCATCACTCTTATTATTTTTTCGTTTCTGAACCTTCCATTGCACCTTCGTCGAACTAAATTATCCATTAACTCTATTAATTTATTTGTACACAATGAAAAAACTTTCATAGAGATGTAAGGGTCAATTCAAAAATTGAACAGAGGAGGAGCAATAAATACTGTGTGGAAAACCCCTAAAAAGAGAGTTCAAGAAGCCTTGAAAAATGCAATCTTTGGATCTTCTGCAAGTTTTTCTACTTATTGGCATATCTTTTCCACTGCATATGAAAAGTGGCACTAAATTCCTGAAAATGAAAAGGGCATCAGATTATCTATTTAAGGAATCAAGAAATGAAATTTTTTTCATGAGTTCAATCAAATGGCTTCCTATATGGCTTATTTTTCTCCTAAAAGTTGTGACTAAAATGTTTAGAGTTGATATAATCTAAGGTAATTCTCTTTTCCAGAATTGTGTCAAATGTACAAAAATTGTGACCTATGAATACACTTGACCAATATTACATCTGAGTTAATTATTCTTATGACACCAATTATATATAACACTATGTGACGTGATATTCTTGTCTTTTCTTTTCACCCAAAAGTTGTGATGAATATGTGGTGAATTATCTTTACGACTTCCTTTCTCCCAAAATGTCTGATACAAAGATTTGCTTTAAATCTTGGAATGGAGGAGAACAACAAGGATTTTCTCACCCTTCATTTTCGTCACAATCATGTGGATTTTATGTATGCATCCCAGGCAATGTAGAGTAAACAAAAAATTCATTATTAATTACAAATTATAACCAAAACCAGCAGAAATAGGAGTGATTAGATGCAAAGATGAAGAATTCAGCATCATGAAACCTCAACATGTAACTGTACGAATCAATGAAAAATGATTGGGTTACTTTGCTGTTGATAAACATTTAAGCACATAAGCATCAGCAGACCTTACATAAATTGGACAATTATTTCTACAACAGAAAATAAGTCAAAGATAGGCAAGCTCCATTAGCTCCCCACTTTCTTGGTTCCCAACAAATTTCAAGGGAACCCTTAAGAAAAAAATAGCAAACTTTTTCAAGGATTTCTATCCATTGGTCAGGAACTAAAATTCATCCAACCGCACAAAGACATATAAATAAAGCCACATATTTCACAAGAAATATCATAACAAAAGAAAATGGATCAAAAAACGAATTGGATACTTGACAGCACCAATTTAGAAAAAGAAAAGTTTAGATTTTTTCTATGATTTAAAAAAAAAATTCTTATTGATGATTATAAAAATTCCAAAATGACTGCAAGCTTAAAATGCATATAAACACGAACTGTCAGACAACCCATCCTTTTTGTGTGAAGAAATTGAAAAATAGAGAGGCATGACTGTAACATGTGAAAATGAAGAAAGAGTAAAGGGGCATGCTTGATTGCGTGTGAAAATGAAAGAAAAGGTAGTGTAAGAGATAAAGATTATAAAAAATAATAATGGACAAGATGATACAAAATTGCAACAAGTGTTCACTCAAAAATTGCCTCTTCCATACTGTAAGTAATAGTAATATAATAATATAAAAAGATAGAAGACGAAACTACATCGTTTTTTTCCACGATTGAGGAGGGAAATAACAAATTTGTTGCAGAAAAAAATTGACGTTATTTTGCACTTCATACAATAGAATGGGAATGGGATTGGAATTCAGTTGCATGTATAGTATACTCAATTCATTGGCTTTTTATATAAGGTTAGATAAAGAAATTGGATGATTTAACAAATTAAACAACAACAAAATTGGAGGCAAAAATAAAAAGTAACAAAAAAAAGTTATTATAATTTTTTTTAAATTAAATTGAAAAAAAGTATTTATAATATGAAGAAAAAAGAAATTTTAAAACAAATTTTAAAAAAATATAATAAAAACAAAAAAAAAGTTACGAAAATTAAATAAAGAATATATAAATATTATTTAGTTAAAATTGAAAAAATAAGTTTTTTTACGGAGAGAAAAGAATTAAAAAGAATTTTAAATTAAAATAAAATTTTATAACGTCAAAAAAAAAAAAAATGTCTCCATGCTTCGAGACGTGCACAGAGACTTGGTCTCCATGCACGGAGACATTTGTCTTCACGCATGGAGACCAAGCACACTGAGACTAAGAGTCTTCGTGCTGTGTATATATATATATATATATATATATATATAAAATTAAATATATCTAAATATTACTTTAAATTTTTGGTGAAAGGTATGGAAAGTTGCAGTAGATTTAGATTGTCTTTTTTTAGTGTATAATAAAATATATATCAAGCAATGCAAATGACGTCGTTTTTGCTCCCTCACTTAAAAAAAAAATGCTACAATGAGATAAAATGGAACAAGTCACTGTTGATTTTTACAGTAATTTCACATTCTCCTTTTTATATAGTAAGGATAAAAGGGCTAAAGAAGGGAAAATGACAATTGAAGCAAGCGACATAGAATATAGAAAAAGAATTGTTGTAGCGTTAATCTTACAAAGGGAATGTGGCTCAAGTATTCACACACACAGACAACAAAAGATAAAATGTCTTCTTCTTCATTTTTTTTCAAACTAAAGGATTCTTGATTTGCTTGGCAATCTCGCAATATTGCTTCTCATAACTGTATCATCTGATTCTAGAAGCCACAAAACATAATAAATAATTGCAAACATCAAAAAATAAAATGAAAAACAGGAAAAAAGGTTAACCTAGTTGTGTTTGAGAATCAACCACAATTTTTTCTTACGACCATCACGATTCAATTCAAGGCTCACCACCTATGTTTGGTTGTAGTTGGATATCTAGTTTGCATGTTCACATGACTAATTTTGAAGACTAGCTCCAATTTCGCTTGTTGTAGAGACTAGAGAACTAAGATTCTGCTAAAATATTTGTGGAATTTTCTCCTGTGATATTTCAGAGAAAGAAATAGAGGATAAAATGGGTTCAAATGAGAAAGAAAGAGGAAAAATGATGAGAATACATGCACTTAACTAGGAAATTGAATGAAAATGGATGAAAAAAGGACTTATTGTGAAATCAAAGGTGTGAATAAAGGTAAAAATGTCAAAAAATGGAAGATAATAATGTTTTTCTACTATAATAATGAAAGATAGGGACACTATGTGTTAATTAGCCAATCGTTTTCACTAAGTGTGATAAGTTCGGAGTGCATTTTACCTCAACGGACTATTTCACCCTCCAAATATCTAGCAAAATGACATGGTTGTCCCTCCCAAGTAAAAGTAGCAAATTAACATTCTTGCTTCATCATTTGATTCTATACTTGCCCGACAATGAATGGCAAAAATTATATTTGAAACAAACTGCAATCACATTGAATTAGTAAATGTACTTTTTAAAAATATTTACACAATAATGTAACAAGATCTATACACGAGGGGTCATCCACTGCAATTTTCCAAACTGAGCTATGAGCGCGCCATAGCATATCAAGAATAAAAGCCTCGGGAACCATACAAATCCACATGGCAACTGCCCTTTTCTCTAGCAGAGCTTTTGCATTGCCATCTGTGATACTAATTCTTTACTTGTCACTCTCTCTCTCTCTCTCTCTCTCTCCCTCCCCCCCTCCCTCTCTCCTTTTTGTTCTTCTTCGTTTGAAGATTTTACCATGAAGTATTTTTGTTGAGCTTTGCCCAATGTGAAGTGAAAAATTGAAAATATTTCAGTTTTCCTTCTAAAGCTCTCTGATTTGCTTTTATTTGTTTATTAGAGAGCTTTCTTCTCATTCTTGAAGTGCTCTGTTATGCTGCCTATACATACATGTGCTGTACTTGTGTGTATGTATATGCCTATATATGTTGTTTAATTTGTAGAAAGACTGATCACAGAAGTGGGTTATTGACATTGTAGAGATTGGAGCTCAATGCGATTCATTCTTATTTCAAAGGTAATGCTGCTGAATTTTGTTTCTAATTTCTGTTTTGTCAATCCTATTAGGCATGTTTAGTAGTAGGGATATCAACGGGACTGTCCCCACCCATTGGAGATTCTGGGGAGACTTTATCATCCCAATTAATTCTAGTCGGATGAAAATCAGATTTTTGATAGATTTTGATAAAAATTAATGAAACGTGTGTGATCGGAAAAATGGTGGCTGTCATGAAATGTATGATTGAAGTTAATTGCTAACGTTAAACTAGATTAAACGTGTGTAATTTTTTATTTTTTTAGTTTTTTCCGGCCCAAATTCCACATAGACTCGGAACAGTGTGGGACTTAGTGGAGCGTGGATGGAGTATTTTGCCATCCTTATTTAGTAGAAATCAAATATGTGACATGCCACCACTAAATCCACTTGCCATTTTCTCTGTAGAAAGCAGGAAAATTGATTTAAGATGTAGCTGTCTTATCAGTTTGTCATAAATGAGTGAAGCGGTCACGGATTTTGCTGTGTTTGATCTCCATTATTTAAAAATTAGATTTTTTTTTTTCAAATTCATTTTTAACTAATACATTATTCAAGAAGATGATTTCACAAATCAAGGGTGATTTATTTTATGTAATAAAATATTCACATGGGACCACCCCAGTGTGAAGACCTGTAGAACTTCTGTGAATTTATTCCCGTGTACAAGGAATAATACCAATTTCATAGGTAAATCTAAAAATTTCCCCAATTTTTAACCCTACTTTCCTAAAACAGTCACTATTAAAATATATTCTCCTAGAAAATGGGGTTCGAACAAGTACTTAATTTGTTAGCATTATTCTTAATATAATTGATGTTGATGATGGACTTGAAATTTTGAAAAATATTCTATTTCAAATTTTTTGCTTTCATAGTAAAATGACTGTCACTATTTTGGAGACATCTTTTGGAAAGCATCGTGGCAAGTCTATTTAAATTTTGAATATTACCTTTTTAATCTTTAATTCAAATTATAATGACATACTTTTCTAAAGCATATTTTTCCAAAATAAATGTTTATGATATAGTTTCTTAAACAGAGTGAACAAACCCAAATTGTAAATAAAGGTGGGCTGTATAGCTTAATCCGTTTTACACCTCTATCCAACCTAACAATTCCAAAAAGACCTTCTAGATTAATTTTATTTTTCATATTATTATAGCATTTAAACCAAAGGAATTTCCATGAAAAAAAAATGAAAAAAAAGAAATCTTGAATTTTCCAATCTACAGACAGCAGACCCTTCTACAAAGAAAACAAGAATGTCTTCTTCCAACACATCATCTAGTGGGACTGGGACCCTTGAAAAACATAAGTCTATTGTTCTGCTAAACAACTGTATGGTGTGTAGGTACAGTCCACGGGGCTACATATGTCTTAGAAGCAAAGTTTTATGTAACCGTTGGCATGTACGTACGTATATTGGACTATTAAAATTTTTTAAATACTTTCCCTTTTCAATCATAGACATGAAAGAATGATTAATATAAAGAATCCAATGATTTAATAACCAAGATTAGATGGGATAATCCATATAATATGTTTTTAATACACTGTATTCTATTGGGTTAGTATCCACTTTGATTGTTAAGGGGTCCCTTTCGATTTTAGAAAGTTTGGTTTGATGGTCTAGTTTATGTTTTGAACAATATCTTTTTTTGGCTTTCTGGATTTTATCATAATTCATAACCCCACAAATCTTTATCAGTTTTTCTTATCTATTTTGCTGTCAGATGTCGGTTTCAGAATTCCTTTTTGGCCTATTTCTCAAGATTTCTTGAGGGTCTGCCTATGTTGTGATCATTATAATTTTTTGGGTGAGCATTTGCTTTCACTTGGTGTTTCATGCTTTAAGTCTGAATAATCAAGCTGTGAGGATAATGTGTTTATTGCTTAAAAAATAGCTTTAGAGTATTCTTTTTTCATTATGACATTGGATCGACAAAAATCACGTGATAGTAACGTGTCATAAATGTTTATGGTTTCGATGATTCCGTGTAAGGCTCTGATTTGTTTTCAGGCCCTCTTCAATGAAATTGGAATTTTTTCGTCTAAAAAATTCTCAAATTAATGGAATGTGGTTTATGTACTGGTACTTTCTTGTCTGTTTGTTCTTGGAAGTCATGTTACTCCCTTTCTTTGACTTGAATCCATTAGAAGAAATCGGGTTTATAGCTAATTGTACAAAATGAGAATCGTCCTCGACTGAGCATCCTGGTGTTGCTTTAATGTGCTATATAACTTGTAATATTTTGATTAGTTGTGAACTTTTTAACACACTTGTTAAATATAGCAGTAATAATTGCTCTTTTTTACGTGTGATTAGGCATTTCCTGCAGAGAAAGTAAGTAGATTCAATTTTTTGGAATGACAAAGATCTGCTTTAGGAATACTTGAAAGTAAGGTATTGATGCTGGCCTCCAAGTATCCAAATGAATGTAATTTCTGTTTTCTACTTCAAATACTGTACGTAAACAGTTTTCTGGCAGAAACATGCTTGGGATATTGTTAAATTTGCATCCTTTTATGATTTCTTTTGAAGAGTTCAAAGTATTTGTCATGCTCATTTTGTGGAAATTTGTACTAATAACATTTTTAGCTTCTATAAAACAAATCAGATATCATCATTCTGAATTTGGATGCATATTGCTTTTTAAGCGTTTTCATTTTAGGTTGGACTTGAACAGATGACACTTCGAATGGAATTTGCACTTCTTTTCATCATTGCCTTGGTCCAGATTCAGCATACACTTTGCGGTTAGTAATGCCAACTCAGCTGTGCTCTAAAACCTTTATCCATACCCATTTCATTGTCTTTCAGTTTCCAATTTCGAGAAGGCCCTATTAAGACATGTTTGGTAGGAGGATTAGATCACACTTGATGAGAAAAGAAAATAAAAACTTGCTATTATAGTTTCCAATCTTTTCTATACAACGTATCAAACATTTAAGTTATATTCTTTCCAGAGCTTTCTAGTACAGAAATAAGCTTATTGTTAATCTACCATTTGGCAGGTGAACTTTCAAGAACGTCTGAAACAACCAAGTGGACTTGCACCTGTTCTATTGCACAACAAGCGAATTTGAACTTTGTCCAGACAAACTGCTCGTCATCCTGTGATTGCAGTCCTGGTATCATTTATCCTATAACTATTTCTCCACTTCATATTGTTATTGCAACATTTTTCTATACTCTGAAACAAAATTAGAAAATGTGTAAAAATTTTCACTGTTCACCAATATCTTAAATCTGACTAGGTATACAAGCGCTCTAGATGAAGCTAATCATTCCGCAATAAAGTCTCAGCTGCCACCAGTTTAGAACCCAGGAGAAAGATACATAGAATTAGACAAATATTCAGGATAACTATTACTTGCCAAAACTATTATACACTATGAATCCTATGATTAAACTCAAGATGTTCCAATAGTCAAAAGTCCACAAAAGCAAATTACACATTATAAGATTTTCGTCCATTCATACATCTACTCTATTAAGACTCGAGTTTCCATCTTAAAATATTAACCTTGTTAATTGGAGTACTCCAATCCTCTATATGTTAGTTAATATTTTTCATAATTATTCAACACAGAATTTGTCACTTCAACATGCCTCTATAAGATGATGGCTCATTTGAGAACACCAATCTTACAATCCGTATACTCATTTTGAATCTTAATTGGATCGAGTAGCTTGTTTGAGCTTAATGAACTTTGATACCATACTAAGACTTTCAATTTTTATCTTAAAAGGTCAACTTTGTTTACAGAAGTAGTCCAAGCTCTTATATATTGGTTAATTTTTCCATGATTTTTTTTGACGTGGGATTCATCCCTTAACATGCTTATTTGTTTTCCTTCCTTGAAAAAAAAAAAAAAAAAAAAAGGTTAAGTTAATATTTAAAAAAGCATACTAATAATTGAATGTTTCCTATAGCGGAATCTTTGACTGCAATCTAGACCATAATTTTTTTAATATGAGCTCTTGCTGATGGTGATAGTTGTAGCAATGCAAATTTTCACTTTGAAATATTTATGATTTATGTGCCTTTGTCAGTTGATGACAGAACTATATTCATTTCCCATAAGTTCATATTTTGTTCTAAAACTCCTGGATATACTTCACAAATTTCTCATTTTTCATATTTTAAGAAAACATAATTTGCTTACTGTTAGTATGATCTGTAGCTGCAGGAGGATCAAGTGAAAGCAGATGGAAATGTATTTGTGCTGCTGATAAGTTGCCTAGAGTGGTAGGGGAAGATAGTAATAGTGGATGTTTTACGTCATGCGATTGCGACACAGGTACTTGTTTGAAGGCTTTGTAGATTAGTAGGAATTGGCAATTTTCAAATTATTTAAACGGCTGTTTTATTGTGTCATAATAGGGACTTTAGCTGAGAAGCAGCATTGGGAGAAGTGGATTTCAAGCAAAGCAGTTGTGATAGTTCTCTTACTTTGTGCATCACTCACAACTCTAGCATTCGCTGCTTCTTTGTTATGGTATATCTATCGAAAGGATAAATATCCAGATCAATTGCCTCTATTCTCGTCAGATGGACAGACTAGCTCCAGCAGTGGTACCAATTTAAAAAACCTGGGGACTTCTTCAATGGCTGAATATAAAGGTCGTGTGGGTTCATGCATGAAACCTTTAATAGGTAAAATTCCACATTTTGATTTTCTTGGGGATGTTGAATCTCTTTCTCATATCTTGTATCACTTTATCATATGATCATAATTTTTGGGAGGATTGGATAGCATAGATAGTATTAATGTAGGAAAGAGTTGAAAATCATCTTCATTAGACTCTAGTTCTGTGTACCAAACAAACACTCAAGTGTTTGATTTAATTTGTTTTGAAGTTCAGATGAATTTTTTTTCTGCTCTTCAATTGGATACTTTTACATGCAATATGCAATTGCTCGAATGAATCAAACTTGAAGATTGGTTATCGACATCTCTTTTGATCTGTGCTCTTTTGCTTCTTGCTGTCCTAAAGGATGCATTCCAAAAACTTCCTTCCCATTCAGAAGCAAAATGGGAGCAATACACGGAACAATTATACAATTTTCATATTCTGAACTGGAAAGTGCTACAAACAAATTCTCTGAAGCTAATGTGATTGGAGTTGGAGGAAGCAGCCATGTCTACCGTGGTCATCTCAAAAATGGCCAAATTGTTGCAATTAAGCGAATAAAAACTAAGGCGGGGCCAGATGCGGAATATGTTTTCTTGACCGAGGTACAACTGATCTGTCACAAACAGCTATTCTTTATGTATTTGAATAAAACACGCTTTGTTACACAAATAGACCTTGTGCATTGAATGGTTGATACACCATTTCTTGTGCTCAGATAGAATTGATATCAAGACTTCATCATTGTCATGTCGTGCCTTTGCTCGGATATTGCTCAGAACACCAAGGAAAGCATGCTGAGAGGCTGTTAGTTTTTGAGTATGTGCGTAATGGTAATCTCAGGGAGTGTTTGGATGGGGATTCAGGGCAATGTCTGGACTGGGTTACTCGTATTTCAGTAGCTCTTGGAGCTGCACGTGGCTTGGAATATCTTCATGTAGCAGCTGCACCGAGAATTTTGCACAGAGATGTTAAATCCTCTAACATTCTTTTGGATGAGAACTGGAGAGCCAAGGTAAGTAAAATATTTTATTTATAAGCAAAAACTCAGTGAATCAAAAGAAAGAGGTGACTTGTTAAATATTGATCATGCATCAAGCTAAGCGCAAGGCTGGTCAAAACTCTGACTTCTGATCAATAAATACATGAATCAATATTAGTATTCTCAGAAGTTGTTTCGTTTCCCATTAGAAATTTCTGTTGGTTGGTCATTACTTGGAGAAGTTTTCTGGTTGTTCAGTTTGAACTTCTAATGGCATCCTGTTGTTTAATTATGTACATCTCTGCCTGCAGATTACTGATCTTGGCATGGCTAAGCACCTAAATAATGATGGGGTTCAAAGTTGTTCCAGTTCTCCAGACAGAATGCAAGGCACTTTTGGTTACTTTGCACCAGAGTACACAATTGTAGGAAAAGCTTCCCTGAAATCCGATGTTTTCAGTTTTGGTGTGGTTCTTCTAGAACTTATTACTGGTCGGCATCCCATCCACAAGTCTGACAACAAAGGCGAAGAGAGTCTTGTAATATGGGTATGGAAAATCAGTTTCTACGTCATTTGGCATGAAAATCCTGCCAGTGGCTCCATTGATTTCTTCAATATGGAAATCACCATTTTTTTCACATTGAAATCGCATCTTCAACCAGATACTCTTATTTGAGTAAAGGTTTTTTTTTGGAAGGTATTTTGAAATTGTTTACTTATACTCTCAACCTTTATCACTTCACTGCAGGCAACACCTCGTCTACATGACAGTAAGAGAGTGATTTTGGAGTTAGCAGACCCACGTCTCAAAGGGGCTTTCCCAGAAGAGGAGATGCAAGTAATGGCTTACTTGGCGAAGGAGTGTCTATTATTGGATCCTGATTCTCGACCAACCATGAGTGAGGTTGTCCAAATTCTTTCAACTGTTGCACCAGAGAAATCTAAAAGGAAAAACTTGCAACTACATTCTTTTCAGGTAATCTTTGAAACCGACCATTATTAAGCCTTTGATGCTTATCACGTCTATCCTGTGAATAATAATTCCATGTTTGTGTCATGCATTGATCTTCTTTTTTTGCCTTTGAGATTGTGTAAGTTTTAATCAAGTCGAGGTGGAAGCCAAAACGGCCTTGGATGAAATCAGGCTTTCCCATTCTTTTAACATCTAGAAAATGACGATTTTGGTTATATCTATTCACTTGAAAGCTGACTTTTGGAATACATTGAGATGCCCCAAAATGACTGGAATTCATCCATGATTGAGAAAAGAAACATTCATTCTTCTCTTATGAATGGATAAGGAATAATGAAATATAAGAAGAACAAAATCTTCAGGCATTAATCCAAGTTTCTGTTTGCTAGGAAAATTTTCAGATTACTTTCCGAGACTGTGCAGA
>NW_019227643.1:341339-364199 GCF_002742605.1 Olea europaea var. sylvestris | reverse complement strand
TTACTTGCATGCCATCTCGTAATGAAGTTACTCAGATGACTGTCACAGGAGAATGGTCGACCCCAAAGATTCACGAGGTATACTGACATGTTGCTTGTTTTATTGTTATAAGGTTTGTAAAGTAGTTTTATTTTTTGCTTCTGGTCTCAGTTTCTGAAAAACAGTGCAAAATCAACATATACAGTAACCAAATTTGCTTCGAGACTCAATGATGAAATATGCGTTAATGCACGTGTTTTCGTGACCTCGTAAATCATGTCACAATTGAGATTACTTCCGAAGAACTAATATTATCTTTTATGCAGGCAATGCAGATATGCCTCGATGCTTGTACGAAACTGGGGATGATCATGAGATCATGCCTAAAAGAAGCTGTTTCTGCTCCAGAAGATTAGAAATTTGTGTTTCTTAGTGGATTTTTTTCACTTTATTAATCCCAAGAATGTTTGGTTAGGCTTAAAATATTAAAATTTGCTTATTTATTACTTTTACTTAAAAGAGGGTATACTCGGTTTGAAAGTAGTTATTCCTTTTGCTCGTGCATGAAATTACTCACAATTAGCCAAATAATTGGTAACAAGACTCCAAAATATTTGTTCATTCTTTACATAATAGACGGTCCAAACCATGTGAAATGCCTCGAGAAAGTCTACTTAGGCATTACTCCACTATTGTATTTTTTGACATCCAATGATAGACCAGATTTGTTGACTGTGTTTGGAATATAAAACAGGATCAGTTGAAGAAATAATTGCATGTGAGAGAGCTCAAGGCTTCAAATTTAAAGAGTTTTTTTACTTTTATTTATTTTTATTTGTATTTTTTAGTTTTATAAATATTCTTTTATCAATATACGTTTTTAAATAAAATAGTCTTACGAGCAAAATTTACGAGTTCAAATCTAAAAATTGTACATGTGTCAGGGTGTTTAATTAGAACATAAATTCGTCTATAAATAATATTATAGCTTTAAATTAATAAATTGTCGTTTCTGTATCAATTCAAGTGCCAACTAGAATGATCAACACGAGGCTATTGGCTACACATGTTCAATAAAAGTTGTAGAGTTTAATTATTTTCATTGTGCAGAACTAGTAAATTTTGGTTTCGTTTTAATTTGTCTTATAAATAGGGAGTTGTCAATAAAATTTTGTATCATCATCAGCAATGGAGAGAGATATTAGATAAGAAAGGGAATATGATTTTTTCTTGTAAATTTTTTTCTGCATGGTAAATTACTGTAGTGACGAAAGAAGATGAAATGTAACATCAAAGCGAACATCTATAAATCTTGCGTATCTTTATTTCTTTCTGCAAATTGATTGCTCTCGATGAAATAAAATTGGAGTTTCTAATTGCCAACATTTTTATCATATTCAATAGTGGTATATATCGCTCATTTTATTTTGAAGACTTCTATTTGTAGGTCGTATGTGACATGTGAGACGAGCTCGTGCTGCTGGCCCTCTCTCCTTGCTCGAAATTAGGCGAAAAGATTGGCAAAGTTTTCTAGTTTCTCTTACGTGGCGACCATGCAATCCATGGCATTTTCAAGTCAAATTCTGATTGCCTGTCAAAAGTCCGCCGCTCGGATCGGGTTTGATGCTAAGTGGGTTTGGCCGTTTGGGTGATAAAGTATTTGTACATATTTGAAATAATAAAAAATAGGTTGACTTTTTTAAGAATGGTTAAGCGGTTTCACCATTAAAGAAAAAAAGAATGAATAAAATTCTGAATTCTAGAGCTGCACAAAAAAATCGCGAAATCGCAAATCGAATCAAAATTGTTGAGTTGAAACCGTTGGTTCGAGTCCACGTGGACCCGTGATTTCTTTTTCCTCAAACCGAACCAAAATGGTTTGGTTTAGGTTTTGATTTTCAAAAACCAAAATCAAACCGAACTGTTTTTAAATTTTTTAATTAAAAAATTAATTTTATTAATTTAGAAATTTTAATTTTCATTTAAAAAAATACCAATTTAACAATACAAAATACAACTAGCCTATTGAAATAATCATAGAAAATAAATTTGGTTCATCATTATTAACATATAATTTAATAGGTTAACAATACATGTCCTCACCTGATATTTAAACTAAATTAAAATTATTCTAAAATCATATGAAATGAAAAAAAATATATATATATATTTTCAACAATTCAAATCATAATTTAACATAACTATATCAGTAAATCAAGTCCAAAGTTTCAGGAATCATAACATAAGCTCTAATTTCTCCAACACTTGACGCTTGTCTACCACCGCTAATCGAATCGCCGGTCGCCTTTACCTGTTAGTCTATTAATATCTACCTGAATCGCCTTTTTCTCTCTTCTCTTTCGATAAATCTTAAATTTTTATTCTGGCTATTTTCCATTGTTCTTTCTTTTATTTGTTTTTTTGAACTTATAATACATTTGTGAGTTGTGGTTTAGATAAAAAAATGATTGTTTGTGTGTCTAGATAATTAATGAACTTGTTTTATATTTGAAAAGAACGAATGACAAAGCGTATTGATTGTGTGAAAAATGTTAAAGTTTCCTAACTAGTACTACTCCTTTTACTTTACATCTCACTAGCAAAACGAAAATGAGTTTTAACTAAACTATAATAATAGAATGTAACTCTACATTTATCAATCGCTAAATAACAATATGAATGTCAAACAAGAAAAGGTAAATAAAACTGAAAAAAGATGTATTTGTTCTATTGACATCTTTTAGCAACCAATTTTGAAAATAATTTATTCATGTGTTCCATGGTACATATGAATGTAATTTAATATTTAACATTATTAGTTCTCGTTTACACTTATATTTAACTATGTTCAATAAATTATTATAATGTCGAAAGGTAAATAGCGAATTAAAACCAAACCAAACCGCAAATTATGGTTTGGTTTAATTTGATTTGAAAATTAAAATGGTTTGGTTTGGTTTGAAAAAATTTCAAATCGCTAAAAATGATTTGAGTTGAAAATATAGCCTAAATCGCCTAAATCGAACCGCGTTCACCCCTACTGAATTCTATTTATTGAATTAGGCTTAGTAAATGTTTCATTATCCTTAGTCGTGGTAGTGGATCGAGCTCGTGAAATCATGAATCGAGCCAAGTCGAGTCCATGAGCTCAAATTTTATTTTATTTTTTTTAACTTTTTACGAGACAACAAGGCGAGCTCGTGGGTCATGCCACGAGCTATTCGTAGCTCGACGAGCCGAGCAAGCGAACTCTTTGCTGGGGTCAGGCTCGGGATCGTCCCGAAAAGAACTCGAGTCGTCCATAGACCCAGCTTTGACGAGCTGACGAACTATTCTACCCTATTGTCATCCTTAATTATCCTTAATCATATTTAGGGTGTGTTTGAGTCTATTTTCTTTTGAAAATTAGTATTTTTTTTTGAAGGAAACTGACTCAAACGGGACCTAAGACTTTAAGAGTATTTTGGGGTCGTGGGTAAGGGTGAGGGTTATGGGAATCAGCTTTACCAAATTTAGTGAAGAAATTTGCAGACATGTCATGTATTTAGGTTTAACCAAATGTAGGCCCTATTTTTTGAAAAAGTGTAATAATGATTTTTTTTTTTTTTGGAGAATGTATGATTAAAAAATATATATATAGATTTCCACATAAAATTATTTTATGAAAAAAAATTTGATTGCAAATAAATTAAAAAAAAAAAAAAACAATGAAACTCAAACATAGGTTTAATGTTACCTTACATGTGATTCATTCCCTATATATATATATATGAAGAAGCAACAAAAAAATCGTGAAACTGCAAATTAAACTAAAATCGTTGATTTGAAACATTTAGTTCGAGTCCACATGGACCCGTAGTTTTTATTCTCACAAGTCGAACCAAACTGTTTCAAAACGATTTGGTTTATGTTTCGATTTTCAAAAATAGCACAAAATCATTTTTAAATTTTTTAATTAAAACATTAATTTTATTAATTTATAAATTTTATAGTTTTCACTTTTTGGAAAGAAAATCTCAATTTAGCAATACAAATTAGAACCAGCCAATTGAAATAATCATAAAAAGTAAATTATGTTCATCATTATTAACTCATGATTTAACAAGTTCACAACATATATCCTCACCGAATTCTAAACTAAACTAAAATTATTCTATATATATATATATACGATCCAAATCATATTTCAACAAAATTACGGTACCAAATCAAGTTCGAAGTTTCAAAAATTCTAACTTAAACTCTCATTTCCCAAACATTTGACGCACTGCTGAACGAATCATCAATCGTCTTCTGCTTGTTAGTCTGCTAATTTTTACCCGAATCACCTCTTTCTCTCTTTTCTCTCGATAAGTCTCAGATTTTCATTCAAACCATTTTTCTATTGTTTTTCTTTCATTTATTATTTGAACTTATTATATACTTGTAAATTATGATTTGAATAGAAAAATGACTATTTGTGCGCCTAGATGATTATTGAACTTGTTTGTGGTTTGTAAAGAACGAATGACGGAACGCATTGATTGTGTGAAAATGATAAAGTTCCATAACTAGCTGGTATTACTACCTTCAGGGGCGGACGCAGAAATTTTTAGTTAGGGGACACAATCAAACTATGTACAAATCGAATACTTTGTTCTTGATTTTTGAATGATTTATCCTCGACCCGATAAAATGCAGATTTACATTTAAAAAAAATTCTTCATTAATATTTTGCTCATCATTTTCATCCATTTGATTTCGAAGTCATTTTATTAATATTTTGCTCATCACAAGAAAATGCATATTTATATTTACAAAATTTATAGTGTATTTAAAATAAACAATAAATTCAAGGGATTGAAAGGAAAAACATATAACCAATATTCAATCAAATAAATACAATTCATTAAATATAAGTTAAATTGAATATAATCAGTTCAAACACATTCTATGTACATAAATAAGATAGGAGAAAATGCAAATTTAGGTTCTAATTAATTGAAAATTTGGCCCTTGTTTGAGCCCTATTTTGGGGTAAAAATGAATTTATGAATAGTGAGTTGATGGGAAATGTGTGGTTAAAAAATAGGGAAAAATTTTGAATTTACATGTAATATTATTTTATTAAAGAATGTGTGGTTGAAATAAAGTCAAAAGACTATTCAAGAATGTATTTTTTTGAAAAGAAATGGACTCAAACAAGGGCCTGATTAGAAAGTGAAAATTTGTAGTAAATGTGATAATTTGTAGAAAAATTATAGACAAATTTTTGAAAAATTAGAAGGGTTAAAGTTTTTATAAAAGGTGTAAGATAAAGTAAAAGAAAAGAGGAAAAAACTAAAAATTATTATGTGTGTATATATATAGATTTTGTCCTTATTTGGTAGAGGTTAAAATCAAACGTTTAGCATATATTGATAAAAATTAAGGATTCCAAGAAATATATTATTAAAATTAATTGTGTAACTTTGATTTAGATTAAAATTTAGATTTCAATTGATACAAAACAGGACTTAAAAAAAATAATAAAATCAAAAGATGGGGGGTCACGTGACCCTCACCCCCCGGGATCCGCCCATGACTATCTTCTTCTTTCAAAAAGTAGTTAGAAATAAAATTCGTTAATTCTCAATAAGCCTAAACTTTATCAATCTTTATACATCTAAATTTATCTTGTTTAATTCTTATTTAACATCTCACTAATAAGACGAAAAGAGTTTTAACCAAACTATAATATCAGAACACAACCCCACATTTACCAACCGATATATGACGATATGAAAGTTAAACAAAAAAAGGTAAATAAAAATGAAGAAATATGTATTTGTTCTATTAACATTTTTTTAGTAACCAACTTTGAAAATAATTTATTCATGGGTTTCGTGATAAATATA
This sequence comes from Olea europaea var. sylvestris, assembly GCF_002742605.1. Lineage (NCBI taxonomy): Eukaryota > Viridiplantae > Streptophyta > Magnoliopsida > Lamiales > Oleaceae > Olea > Olea europaea. The sequence goes on along the minus strand of NW_019227643.1, from coordinate 358,344 downwards.
AATATAATTTAATGCTTAACATTATTAGTTCTCGTTCAAACTTATATGTTAACTTGTTTTAAATATATTACTACAACGTCGATAAGTAAACCGCGGATTAAAATCGAACCAAACCGCAAATTATGGTTTGGTATGAAAAAATTTCAAACCACATAAATTGATTTGAATTAAAAATATAGCACAAACCGTCAAACCAAACCATGTTCACCTCTACAATTTAATAAGAATGTGTTGGACTCGGTGTCACAACTTAGTAAAGAAGGAGCCGAATAATTGATGTATTATATATATTTCTAATAATGAAAATTACTATTCAAATGAGAAAATTAAATAAAATTCTGGAAGCATCTTAAATTACTATTACAAAATGTCAAAAACACTCTTTTCAAAGAATTTAGAAATCCCTCATCATTAAGAGTGCGTTTGATTGTCAATATTCTTTTTTATGAAAAATGTCATTTTTTTCACATAAATTTCTACTTCTGTGCTGTTTGATAGATATTTTTTTATCTAAAATATTTTTCTAATTTTGATCACGTAACTATATTTCCCTTGAAAACATGAAAAATATTTTTTTTAGATAGAGTAAGTTTTTATTTTTCAGGTAATTCACTCTCATCTATCCCACCTCCCTCTCATATACCTACCTATCAATAAAAAATGAACAAGTATAACATTTTATAGTCCACGTTTGAGCCACATTCTAAAAAAAAAATGTATTATTCATGTCAAATCAATGGAAAATATATGGTTAAAAAATAAGGAAAAATTTTAGATATGTGTGTAATATTATTTTATTGAAGATGTGTGGTTGAAATATTGTCAAATTACTGTTGAAAAATGTATTTTTTTAAAATAATGTGGCTCAAACAAGCGATTGAAAATACAATTAATCAAACACATTTAGTTAACAATTTTCATGCAAACAATTTCTAGGTAATTTAATTGGTTAGATTTTTTTTCTTTCTATGTAAATTTCATGCTCGTAATCAAACACACCCTAATAGGAAACACAACAATGATGGTCTGAGTGCACCCATATTGAAGTTTAGTAACCTAGTTGCAAGTATTATGAAAGTTCAATGACCTTCATTGCAACTTAGGGAGCGTGGAAAATAGACTAACTCGTTGGTACGTTGTTAGTATCAATGGACAATGTCAGCGTGGTCAGCGTGCTTATTAAGGAAACTCAAAATGAACGTGACCAGATTGCTCATAATTTAAAGTGTAGAGGCGTAATTTCTTGAATTGAAGTTCAACGACATTGTTAGTGAAATTTCAATAACCTGCATTGCAATTTACCCTTTTTATAGTAGAAATTATTCAAGGGCCAATGAACCTAGAAGATTTAGGATTACATTTTTTATTATCAATATTTTTCATGAAATTTTTTTTTTTCAATCCAAATTTCTACTTTTATACTGTTTGATTAATTTTTTTTTTTTTATGAAAGACATTTTTCTACTTTTAGTCATGTGACCATATTTTCCTTGAAATAAGGAAAATATTTTTTTTAAGAAAAATATTTTTTTATTTTTCACAATCCAAATTTTTACTTTTATACTGTTTGATTAATTTTTTTTTTTATGAAAGACATTTTTCTACTTTTAGTCATGTGACCATATTTTCCTTGAAATAAGGAAAATATTTTTTTTAAGAAAAATATTTTTTTATTTTTCAGGTAAGTCATTTTCTCTTTCTCCTCTCATCTACTCACTCTCTCTCTCCCATTTACCTACCAACTAAAAATAGACAAGTTAACATTTTCTAGTTTAAAAAATAAAAATAAAAATAAAAAATCTAGTTGATTGACCTGGACATGTCCTTTTTGGCATTTACAAGTTTCGTAATTATTATATTAATTTGTAACACTATTTGGGGGAGTTCATCCATATGATATTTTCAAAAGCAAATTGATTTTTCGTAGATTTTAATATTAAAAGGTTATGAGATGATATTAGAAATTTAATAAATATTTAAATAATAATGTAAGTATTATCTTTACATGTTCCTTAATCTCTATTATTATTATTTTTTTATCGTAATTTTCTAAAATTCATTTCCCCCCCTCAAATCCCTTTTCAAGACCACATCTTATGGTACTCATAATTTTATCAATTTTTACCAAAATTTACTAAAAAAATCTAATTTTATTAGAAAAAATAGTTAAGGTTCATTGCGTTCACAAGCCATGATACTTGCCAATTTCTAATCTGAGCATAATCTTCTCTATGCCATATTGATTTTGGTGCACAAAATGGTTCACACAAATTGCATATTGGGATCCCAATAATTAAAATAAATTATCGGCATTCTGCACTATGGAAGTTATTCCAAACAGTAAAATAGATATTTCAGTTACAAATGAACACAAAAATAATACTTACATAACTAATTTCTATACAAGTGTACATAAAAAGGGAGAAAGGAGAAGATACAAATGAGTTGAAAAAAATTGTACATCGATACATTTGTTAGTATCTTTTTTTATAAACGATAAAGATTTATCTTAATTCAATGTCCATGGACATTGAATAATGGTGAATCGCATAAAACTTATGGTATATCCTCTTTGTTGAAAATAAAATTTAGATAATAAATTCATCTTTTTTATACAAGAATTTAAACTTTCACACGAGATAGTTTAATATAGTATTAAAAAAAAATAAAAATGCATAAGTGTCTTCGACGCCTACTTAAAAAAATTGCTAGCATATGAAATCTTGGAGCCGAAAAATGAATTTGGTATGTATATGAAAGAGACTATTGAACACAAAACTCTGAAAAAATAAATTGTTCACTCTCTAAATTCTAGAATATTTATATGATCATATAACTGAATACTCCTTTATTGCAATTCACCATGGTAATTGTGAAAGATAATGCAATCTCTATTGAGTAGGACTTAATTTTACAAAGAGAAATAAATAAATAAAGATTCTTTGCATGTTTGATAGTTGAAAGGCACAAATAATTTTTAATTACTTAAAAGAAAATATATATTTTCGAAATGGTCTTCATTGCTGGACTCTCAACTACTCAGGCTACGCATGCACCGATTTAATTTTTAATATTGGAAAGGACAATTAAGAAAGGGTTTTATTTTTTCTTTACTCTAAATTTTTGCTTCTTTTTTGGATGTTTGCTTCATGATATTGACTCTCTCTTTATTCAGACAGAAGCCACAAATTATGTAATAATTATGGATTCCAAAGGAGTATCAGTTTTCAATGAACAAAGCATATATCATTTTAAATTTTAAATTTTCATTTCCTTTCAGTTGTTTTAAAAAATATATTGATCAATTCTAATTTTTAACAAATTAAATTAGATGGTTCTATTTCTCAATCTTTCTAACTCGCTCTTATGGATTCACGGTCGAAAAATTTGAAAAAATTGAAAAAAATCAATCACTCACAACCACTAATGAAGTATATATTTTATGAAGAGTTAAAAATTAGTTTTTTTTTTTTTTAATAATTCCTTTGATTTTTATGAAATTGTCCCTACAATACATATAGTATCTTGAAAGATTATTTGGAGAAATGGTAACATAATATTTATTCAGTAATTATCTCCTTTTTATTATTAACTTTTTTAGGGTGGATATGCCATTGGTACTGAATCATCTCATTCTAAAGTTAATATTATTAGATTTTACGCATTAATTTAAATTTTGTTTTCAATACGCCCCCTCAAGTTCAAGTCTAATTTAATTTAATTTTAGGCACGATTTGATTTGTACATAATTTTTATAAATGGGTGCATGGCACCAAAATTTGATCTCATCATCTTTGTTTACTTTAATATTGAACTATCTCATCTAAATATTTAAATATTAAAAAGAAATAAATTTATTTATTTATATTCTATGTTTAACAAGAGTTATTTTAATAACGAAATAAGAAATCTTGATGGAGCGGTATATAAATTAAATGATTCAATCATGTCGTTATAAAGTACAAACACTCGGTACAATAATTATCAACTTTTAGATCCTCCAACTTGATTTAATTTCTTATGAGCTACAAATTTTGTTCACTAAATTGTCATCTTTTCAAACAAATATTTTTCAACGTAGGTTATGTGGCAGTTGAGTATTTAATCTTGTTAAAATATACTACATTTTAAATAAATTATAATATACTTCAATGCATTTTTAAATGATTTCCAATTACCTAATTCTTTTGTTACAGTCTCTTCTGCAGACTGCAGCTCCCAGTGCAATTCCACCAATTTCGAAAAAAGATAAGAAAATTTATAAATCCAGTTTAATTCCTTCAGAAAAATAAGCCATACACATTTGAATTTTATTTCATGCAAGAAAAACCAGTCCAAGGTGATTGCTTGTATTCAACTTGCCAAAGTTTGGCATAAAGCCATTTGCTAAAATGGTTATATATACATTCTTCAATGCCTATATTTACAGGCCAAAAGTCAACCCAGCCCAGCTGCCAACCTATTTTTTCTACATAAATTTCTGTAGACACACCGTTTAATCTAATAAATTCCTTCTCTATAACTCCACCCAGTATCTGCATGTTCTAAGCTTGAGGTTTATAGCTTTTAGCTTAATTTTCTGAAGAAGAAAAGCTGTCACGTCGGTCCCTGAAATTTCTGGAGATTTTGCTGTATAATACATAGTATGGTATTCTTTTATTTTTATTTTTCTAGTTTCAAGCCTAAGAAAAGGATATTGGAAAAAGTAGTGTATATTAAGCTTGGTATTCTGTATCATTAATTTTAATTTATTATTTGTTTCTTAAGTTATCAGGATTTTGCAAAACTAAGAGGTAATGCATATTGAATATTGACTTTAAGTGTTTTCTAAATTTTGAGAAATTAATTTGTGGGCTTTAAGTTTCTTGTAAGAAAAACATTTGACTACGAAATTTGTGAGATTCAGTGATTATTAACTTTTAGTAGTATCTAGGTTTCCCAGAAAGAATTTTCCTTCTGTTTTTGCTATATTTTATAGCTTATATTTAGTGATAATAAATTTTACTATGTTTTAACAAATGAATTAATTAATTTTCCTTCTTTGGCTTATTTTTGAACTTCTATCAACTTTTTAAATGCTCTCTTGGTGTGCGCATTATAGGACTGGATAATAATAAACAAGGATTTTTTATTTTTTATTTTCGTCAACAATATCCAATGTAGTCTCAATCTTGCTTACCAAACATGCTATGAATGTATAAACTCATATAGATGGAAACGGTTGATAAATTTGTATATATAAAATTAGGTTCATGCCAAAGGAAATTCTTGATTTGAAGTGCCAAAAACGCAGGGATATCCCTTTTATCGCGACAAAATCGCTTTCTAATTAGTTACAGATGAGGATTTTGTGTGTGAACAAGTGTAGGTAACTCGTTTCCACTGCTCATTTGTTTATTACCATAGTGTGGGGTGGGGGTAACCCCATGTGAACTTGGATGCATTTCTCATGGGATCCTTCAACAACAATTTATTACTTTGAACATATACATTCTTTAGGTGTGTAATGCCTATATATAATAATGTTTTGGCACACGATCTATTGCTCTTTCAACAGCATCAGAATTTAGCTACTTTTCCTTGATCACTTAAATCTTTATTTTCAATTTGGATTCAGGTTTTTGAGCTGCCATCCAATCAAGGTTACACAAGTATATTGCGTTCGAGTCTTCATAATCTTGTACAATCATCCACAAGCGTATATAAAATTTGTGCAGGCATTGATAAGTATACAAGTACGTGTATGGAATATGAATTTCTTGTTTTCAGTTTCGGTTTCTTTTAAGCTAATGTAATATTTGCAGGTAGGTCCATTTGTGAGATGAGCTTATTCCGGAGTAGTAACATGAGAAGTGGAGACTATTTGGAAGGAATGCTGAGTGATTATGTTGGGGGAAAGGCGAAGTTAAGAGTGCAAAAGAGTGGATCAGCTCGTGTTGTAACGGTTTTAACTTGCTTACAGTTTACCTTTGCAGTTTACGCTACATTGCTCTTGTATTTTATGAGTCCTTCTATAGACTTGAGAGCAAAACCAGACTTTTCATGGGCGACAAGAATTGCACATCAATGGAAACAATATATTGTCACACCCCATGTTGTGAGTCATTACCAAGAAGCCAATTCGCTTATTGCAGCTGAAATCCACCCAATTAGTCCTTCTCAAGTTTGTGAGCACGAAAAGATAGATTTTGTGCAAAAGAAGTCGAATGATGCAGTGATGATCAAATTGAAGAGGGAACTTTATCAAGAAGTATTAGATTTCCAGAGCAAGACTGTTGGGACTGAGACTCTAGCTGAGCTAATGGCAATGAAGTCTAGGTGGGATTTGCATGGATCGAATATCCCCAAAGTTACAGTTATTTTAAACCATTTTAAGCGCAAAACATTGTGTGCTCAACTAGATTCGTTGCTTCACCAGACCATTCCGTTTCATCATGTTTGGGTACTTTCATTCGGGAGTCCAAACGAGCATTCCTTGAAACGAATTGTAGATAGCTACAATAACTCAAGAATCAGTTTCATTAGTTCAAGTTATGATTTCAAGTACTATGGAAGATTCCAAATGGCATTACAGACAGAAGCCGACCTTGTGTATATCCTCGATGATGACATGATACCTGGCACAAAAATGTTACAAATTTTGTCACATGTTGCTGGGACAGAGAAGTACAAGAACTCTGTTCTGGGCAGTATTGGGAGGATTTTGCCTTTTCGACAGAAGGACTTCACTTTCCCGAGCTATAGAAAGTTTAGATCAAAAGAGGCAGGGCTTTATTTGCCCGATCCTGCTTATGACATTACAATCAACAGGATTGTTCAGGTCGACTTTCTTTCTAGCTCCTGGTTTTTGTCTGCAGAGCTTGTGAAAACACTTTTCACTGAGACGCCGTTCACTTTCATGACCGGAGAAGATCTTCACTTGAGGTATGTAAATTTATTTACTTTCTCTATGCTTATTTTACTGTGATGCATTTAGTACGTAGCTATTAAACTGCTAAAACATGTTCTCGTTGGATAAGTGAATTAAATGGTAATGGATACTAGATATTCTGCTAAATTGGCTATGTCAATAAATATCTAAGCTATTTAACAAGATTTAGATGACAATTTTGAAGTATTTTCCATGAAACCTAACTATGAATACTTGTCTGTCCTGATCAGAATCTTCGTGAAATATGATGATTATTGCATCCACTGTATTCTTTTATCCTAAATGATGTTTTTTACGAAATCGAAATGCAGTTATCAACTTCAGAAGTACAGAGATGCTGGTTCATTTGTGTTGCCCGTTGATCCAAAGGATAAAGAATCATGGGGTGATAGTGAGCACAGGCTTGCATATGTGTCTGAAACCACAGTGATTTTCAAAGGCACTGTTCAAGTTAGAGATGATCAATGGTGGAAAGCCCTCTCGACCGGTTATGTTACACAGTGGGCTGCTATGCATCCTCAGAAGATTGATGCGTTTTTCTATGCTCACTCCATTGAAGAAGTTAAAGCACTAACCCCACTTCTTGTAAAGTTCAGGTCCACTTTTGGCAAAAAGGCCTACCTCGTCATCTCGGGAGGCAATTTCTGCCCTTGTGAAGATGCTGCTGCAGCTATGAGTTGGCCTAAGGCAGCATGTAAAGAAAGAAGATTCAAGATTTTTGATTTGGGAATTGGTGCCTTATCAGGACTGTCAAAGTCAGAGGTGCCTGTTTTACAAGCAGTGTATGCGAGCATGAAAGGACTTATCAAAATTCACAACCCGAGCGTGGTGATAACAGTTGCTGATATCGATTCAAATGTTAAAAAAGCTTTGAAGATGGCTTCAGAAACCAGTGTAAATGGCTCAAAATTGGTTCTTTTACCAAGACCATCTGTGTCTAAGGTTCTCTGGATGGCTGATCTACGATCCACAGCGTTGCCAAGTACGGAAATTTTTCCATTAAGAACTCATTTTCCCTCTGTTTTTAGTTCTATATGTTCAGGTTTATGACCTATGCAATTTCATTTGATATATGCAGATTGGGACAAGATGCGGATTTCTGTAAATATAATCACTCAGAACCGTGCGCATTCTCTTACGAGGCTATTGAACTCTCTCAGAAATGCCTACTATGTAGGAGATGAGATTCCTATCTCCTTCAACATGGATAGCAAAGTTGATGAGGCAACTTTAAAGCTCGTGAATTCCTTCGATTGGCCTCATGGGCCTAAAATTCTTCGTAGAAGAATCATCCAAGGAGGACTGATTCGAGCCGTAAGTGAAAGCTGGTACCCCACATCTGATGATGACTTTGGGCTCTTACTCGAAGATGATATCGAGGTCTCTCCTTACTACTACCTCTGGATCAAATACGCTCTTTTGGCATATCACTATGATCCTCAGATTTCTCTGCCTGAACTCTTGGCAATCTCCCTCTACACCCCTCGTTTGGTTGAAGTCGTGAAAGAAAGGCCTAAATGGAATGCAACGGAATTCTTCAAGCAAATTCATCCAAACACACCTTATCTCCACCAGTTACCTTGCAGTTGGGGTGCAGTATTCTTCCCCAAGCATTGGAGAGAATTCTACGTCTACATGAACATGAGATTCACAGAAGATGCCAAGCAGAATCCTGTCCAAATCCCAAAATCAAGAACAAACGGCTGGCAAGCTTCTTGGAAAAAGTTTCTGATAGATATGATGTACCTCAGAGGCTACGTTAGCCTATATCCGAACTTTCCAAACCAACAAAGCTTTTCGACCAATCATATGGAACCCGGTGCTCATATCAGCGCAAAAGACAACGTAGTGAAACACGACAAGACAGATTTCGAGGTGCCCTTGTTGAAACAAGACTTCAAAACTTTATTGCCTTATGGAAAACTGCCTCCGGCTTCAAAATTGCCTTCGCTTAACCTCTTCAATCAAGCTATTTCTTTGAAAGGTTTGAAGGCTGCCGGAGCTAAACTCAGGCAGGATGTACTTGAATGCAATCCAACAGAAGTAGTGGCAGTCAATCAAGAAACAGGTCTACCTTCACATTGTGCAAAGTTCTGACAGAACTTACTACCATTCTTTTGTTTCTTTTATAGTTTTTTATTTTTTTCTCACTTGATGATTATAATTTATACATAATACTGATGGGGAATGGGATTGTCTCAATTGTTAGCAACAAATGAATGTGAGGTTTAAAATTGTAACAGATTAAAATTTGAGTTTTGGTTCCCTGTGGAATGAAGGGGAATCAAGATATCTAGTGAAAAATTCTATACATTCCGCTTGTAATACACAGAAGTATTTGCTCAAGCATTCATGAAAATTGTGCACATGTCATGCATTTGATAAAGAAAAAAAAGGGAAACTAGTTCGAAAGCATTTTTCAAATGTATCTTAAATAGTGCTTTTCCTAGTGTCATAACTGGCATTACATTTTACTTTTGTTGGTACCAGAATTGGACTCAACCAACACCAAGAAAACCCAGGAATAAGCAAAAATAGTAAAGAATACAAAGTTTTTTTGGCCTAAGTATAGGTCAGTGGCCGAGCTTATCAGTGAGTGAGTGACCTATGGGTACGAGGCACCAACGAAGGAGCCCCCACTCTAGAGCTGTGGATCATGATGGGCCCCGTTGCTCCAAGAAAGCAGAGGGGGACCGTAATTTGATCGCTTCCAGCATTGCGACGTTGCAATATCATCCATAAAACATTACAACAACATTCCCATTCAATATTTGTTCATCATTTGAACATTCTCATTTGAACACCAACAATATAAAATATGAATAGACATGATCAATCATCTTTTATCCCTGAACTTTTAAAAGATGAACAGTTATTGATAAATAATGTATATTGTTGTGCTTTGCCAATGAGGCTCAGATTATTCCTTACGCGGCATTCCATGTGGGATTCCGTCAGACGCTGAGTCAAGCAGTCCACGTCATCTTGATCAAATGTAGTCGAAGGCCATGGCAATTCCCAAGTTGTTCCATAAGAAGAAACACTATGATCGAAGTCCACGTATAACGGACTAAGTCTCATATCAGAAGCACCTACCATTTGAAAACCTTTTACCGAAACTTCCCAACTTCTAAAGGCTTTAGATCAAAGACGTTCCCAAGAAGATCCTTTGTATAAGGATCTAGTGAAACTGATTGATGTAACAACCTGTAGTCCAAACACATCAAATTCTGTCATCTTATTGACCAAGAGTGCTGACACAGACTATAGGACGACTCCCCTTTTCCAGATACTCGAGTGCAATCTAGGACAAGTGGATGATAGGGCATTTGTGATTGGACGTCCTAGTTGGTCGGATAAAGCCACGTGCACTTCATCCGACGGTCATGACTTTAATTGTAGCACTATAAATACCTTCTCTTGTACCATTTCAAAGGTAATGCAATCCCAAATACAAAAAGATATACAACCATTTTCTCTCTAATATTGGCATCCTATCTTTTGCTTGTTTCAACATATTCAAAAGATGTCTTTCACTAAAGGTTGTGTTGTGTTTGATTTGTTAGAAGTGTGACTCAAATAGGAGTCTAAATTGCATTAGATTTCTTACCTTTTTTGGGATTCTTTTAGGGTTAGATTTTATACTATAAATACAAGGCTCCTCTGTCAGTTTTATTGAAGCCTTTTGCTGTATTGTGCTCTCTTTTCATAGTGAATTAATAAAATATCGTTCTTTCTACCAGTTCTTATTTTACTTACTTTAATCTTGTTCTTGGGTTATTTGTGATCTTGTTCAATACTTCAATTACAACAAGTGAAATTCATTAAACCTCAATTCCTGCATTATTGGTCAATCGGTCCCAACAAGTGTTATCAGAGCGGGGTTGTTGGTGGATTTTTGGCCTGAAACTGATCGAAAAATCGTTTGAAAATTACCAGAAAATCAGAAAACGAATCTGTCCAATTTTTCAATTTTTTGCCGGATCTGTTTTTGCTTTTTCTGGTCAAACCAGAAAGAATTTGGAGAAACGAACACCACCAGTGTACTCAACAGGCAGAAACGGTCCACAAAGGGTCGCCGAAGGTGGAACTCTGGCGAGGAGAGTGGCGGTGCTAGCGGCGATTTCCGACGACGATGTCTTCAGGCAGCTTTCTCCAGACGACAAGACGGACCTTGTGGTGGTGTCCAATTTCAGTTTTGAACAAATTTGTGATTCTGGACTATTTTGCCCCTGGCACGTTCGATAGTTTTCAGTTTTGGGTGTTGCATGTTGTAAGTTCTTCGTGATTTGATTGAGATTTTTTAGAGATGAATTCGTTGAAGTATGAAATTTCGCTATTGGATCGCAATACAAGATTTTCGTTGTGGCAAGTAAAGGTGAGAGCTGTGTTGACGCAGATGGATCTTGATGATGCATTGCTGGGTTTTGATAGGATGCCAGCAAACTTGTCTATGGAGGAGAAACAACGGAAGGATCGAAAGGCTTTAGCGCAAATCCAACTTCATTTATCTAACAATTTGTTGCAAGATGTTTTGAAGGAAAAGACAGCGGCTGCTTTGTGGCTCAAGTTGGAGCAGTTGTACATGACATAGAGTTTGACGAGCAAACTGACTCTAAAGTAGAGGTTGTATTCTCATCGCATGGCGGAAGGAGGGTCATTGCAGGACCACCTTGCTGTGTTCAAGGAGATCGTTGCAAATTTGGAGACGTTGGAGGTAAAATATGATGAAGAGGATCTAGCCTTGGTCTTGTTGTGTTCGCTACCCAATTCTTTTTCGTCATTTCGTGATACTATTCTATATAGTCGTGACACGTTATTCATTGAGGAGGTATACGACGCCCTGTTCTCAAAGGAGAAGATGGAGCTGTTGATTGGAGATCCTACATCGAGGAGTGTGGATGCTCTTGTTACTCATGGTGATCGACGGAGGGGTAGATCGAATGTGAGGTACAACAATGTGTATTGTTATTACTGCAAGAGGAAATGACGTATCAAGAAAGATTGCGACAAGTTGCAAGGTAAAGGTGATTTACATGCAAATCATGCAGGGCAATCAAGTAATTCGAACGAGACTAATATTGCTGAAAATTTTTGTGATGATGGAGATGTGATGTTGGCTGTATCTGACGGGGAATCCAAACCTGAGGAGCGGATTCTGGATTCTGCTTGTTCGTATCATATGTGTCCTAATAGGGCCTTGTTTCAAACTTATGAGACGGTAAAGCAAGGTGGAGTTGTCATGGGAAACAACCAATCTTGCAGGGTTGCAGGAATCGATCGAGTCAGATTGAGGCTACAGGATGGAACAGTGAGGACAGTTGATCAGGTTCGTCATGTTCTAGACTTGACAAAGAATCTCATATCATTGAGTACCTTGGATGAAAAAGGGTACAAATTTTCTGGTGGAGGTGGAGTCTTGAAGGTTCGAAGGGGTGTTCGGGTTGTACTGGAGGAAAGGAGGAAATCCCAGTTGTACATCTTGCAGGGGAGCGCAGAACCAGTTCAGAGACATTTGGACAAGTTCAGTACCGTGGTGGACATTCAATTTCGTACAGTACCTCTCGGGTTTGGCTCTGGGTTAGTTAAGAACTTTGCTCAAGGGAGTGTTTGTAATTCCGCTTTGCCACCAATTTTAGCAAGTACACTGTGTTCTTGTAATGCGAATGGACTCATAGAGTGTAGGTATAGTTTTGGAGATGTCTGTAATGCTTTAGAAATTATTGAAGGTGACAATATTGGCAAGGGACCTTCTGATTGTGCATTTGGTGTGGTTTCTGCTACAGGGTGTGCTTCGAACCTATCCAATGATTGTTAATTCCAAGAGGAATTTTGGGAACCCGAGTTTGGGTTCAGGTGTCGCTTGTGGACGCCGGGCGGTGGAACGTGTTATCGTGGAGAGTTTGGTTATTGCGTTGAGGAGATTGGTCAGTTCATTCTGATGTAGACGGATTATTTCTCAAGGTGGAGAAATTTTGGAGTTTTGTTCGTTGCACCGGAATTTGAGTCAAGGTGGAGATTGTTAGAAGTGTGACTCAAATAGAAGTCTAAATTGCATTAGATTTCTTACCTTTTTTGAGACTCTTTTAGGGCTAGATTTTATACTATAAATACAAAGCTTCTCTATCAGTTTTATTGAAGCCTTTTACTGTATTGTACTCTCCTTTCATAGTGAATTAATAAAATATCGTTCCTTCTGTCAGTTCTTCTTTTACTTACTTTAATCTTGTTCTTGAGTTATTTGTGATCTTATTCAATACTTCAATTACAACAAGTGGAATTCATTAAATCTCAATTCCTGCATTATTGGTCAATCGGTCCTAACCCCAGTGCTCGAACATTTTATTGGCTTGCATCTCATGGAATGATTTTGTTTACACGTGGCAATGTGTAGACGCAAGTGGGGCCCGAGTTTCTGTTAGCTCATTTTTAGGGGTCAACATATATGAAAGTACATTCCCAAGACCCAAGCTATAAAACACATGAAAGTACATTGGAAACACTCAACTCAAATTAGCAAAATTGGAAATTATCCGAATCAAAACTCAAATTCTGTAGATTTTCAATGTTATAATTAAAAAAAAAACTAACATCAAACAATAATTAAATTCGAAAAAAAAAATATAAATCTGAAATTACAACTGATTTTTTTTTTGGGCGTTTTGAATATGCACCTAATGTTCAGTTTTTATAGAAAAAACTGAAGAATCAGTCATCTGCGTGTAGAACTCGTGGAAAAAAAAAGACAAGTCTTGCATTAGAAGACTCGAATTGACCTTTTTTTTTCTTTTCTTTTTTTTTCCCCTCTAAAACTAACGATATTCGTGGAATTGATTTTTGACCTAAAGCACGTTGAAATTGTCACTTAAAATTTCTGAAACCTTTCCATCTAAAATTGAAGAATAATCGGGGAGAATTTGGGTAGAATAATTTTCTTATGAATTAAACGGTGTGAAAATCGAGCATAGTCTAAAAACCATCAATTTTTCAAAGTTGTCATAACGCAATGAATCATACATCGTTGAAAAACTCTATCAACTTACTCTCAAATGCAAAATACAACATATATTTTAAGCTTTTAAAAAATTTAAACAGAATTTTCTTGTTTTTGTGAACTTAAGGGGTTGTTTGAGCCCCATTTCTCTCAAAAATGCATTTTGAAATAGTGTTATTATCGAGAATGTGTGGTTAAAAGATAAAGAAAAGTTTTGGATATGCGTTTAATATTATTGTATTGAAAAATGTGGATTGAAACGATGTTAAGTCATTGTTGAAGAATGTATTAAAAAGGGAACTCAAACAAGGGCTAAATTTCAATTTGGTCCCTAATTCTGGAGCATGCTAAATAACTAAGAAAAACAGAACAAGCAAGCAAACTCATCCACTCATGCGAACCCAAGTGCGCAAGCGAATGTTCATGAACTACGATTGCTTTCAACAAAGGGTGGCGAACTATTCCCATAATTTTCTGTAGCAGATATCGTTATCAAGGCACACGTGAATGGATGTCAAAAGCATGACTTCAGAACCAATAAATGAACATGTAAGTTCGTGAATAAAACGTGAACATATAACGGAACTAGGGGTAGAAATTCATAAATTTAAAAAAAAAATATACCCATTTGCCCTCAAGGCCTGAAGAGAAATTCATAAATAAAAAAGCACGTAAATTTGAATACTTAACTCTCAAATAGTCAGTTCTCCTCTCGCTCCTTTCTGAGCATAAGATTAGGGGGAGAAAATCCTAACCAAGCGAAATGAATATGTTGATTGTGATTTGAAAGTGATATGATCCAGGAGTCGAGCCCGACGAAGACAAGTGCGAGACGAGACCCGTTAATAGTTGATGGCGAACCAATGATGCGATCAAGGGCAAAGCAAGTGAAACAAGCTATGGGATTACTCGTTCAAGAAACTATTGATGGAACCATGTTCGGGACTCAAAATGGGACAAGTTTCGTGTTCGGGTCGAAGGTCGAAACAAAATAGATCAATGCGTTACAAGCAGCCGAAGATGAGAATGTGCAGTGTAATCATGCGGCCGCACGGTGCGAGACCGAGATTTCAATTGGCCGAAATTTTATTACCATGCGGCCGCACGTGTTATAACCATGCGACCGCATGGTTCATTTCTGGGAACGATTTTCCTTTTTTCCGCGTTTTTCTTTATTTTACTAGAATTTCATTTTTAATCAAATTCATACCATATTGGACGAATATTTTAGGAATTTTGTTAGATTATTAGAATTATATTTCCTTTTTTACTCCTATTTGAGGAATAGTATAAATAGGAAAATATTTGTTCATTGTAAAAAACCCTTTGAACTTTTGACATTGCTTAATATTATAGAGAGAGAATTATTCTTTCAATTTAATTGTTCTTCTTGAACAATCTTGAAACTTATCAAGATTCAACTTCTTGTAGCGTTCTATCAATTGGATTGTCGGTTCTTTCAATTGTAATCAAGGGATTTTAGATTTTTCGCTAATCTAGGGTTTCTTGGTTCAATTCTTGGAGTTCAAGATCCAAAACCGGGTTAGTATTGGCGTTCTTGGGTTCCGCATCAATCTCGTTGTGGGTTTCGTAGTTTTCATTGTTACGGGGTTCGCATCAGTTGGTATCAGAGTTTTGGCTCCAATTTAATCAGGTTATATCCTTTGTTTTCTAATTTTTTTTTCAATTCCTTGCGTTCTTGTGTCCAGAAGGTTTTCTTGATCTTTGATCCAAAAATTTCATCAAAAATCTTCAAATTCCGTTTTTTGGCTCAATTTTCGCCCAAATCAATTTTCGTTTTCTTTGTTGGTTTTGTTATTGATTTCTGGATCTAAAAAAAAATATTGTTCATCCGTACGTTACTATTCATCCTTACAGTTTAAAAAAAAAACTTGTTAAATAATTATTGATCCGTCAAAAACCAACTATTATTATTCATTATCGTTTCTAAATTATTTGGACACATTGAATCATTTCATTCCTTCATTCAAATCAAATTTTAAAAGTTTTCTTTGAATCCTTTGTTACAATTATTGAGTCACATCCGGTTTGGGGAATTCTACACGAATTGATTGATTGATTGATTGAGTTCATTGATTGTTCCTAGAAGCAATTGTTGAAAGAATTGAGTAGTAAAAGGCAGAGAGGTGAGCTTAATAGAGGGTAAAAGCCTTGTGTGTGTGTTTCCGAGTGACTTTTGGTGAGGCAGTAAAATAAAATTTTAGTGTTAGGATGTCAGAAAGGGCAGAATCAAACTCAAGCCGACAAGGCAATAATAGCAATGCAACGGAGGATTTAGTGCAAAGGTTTGAGAGGGCGTTTGGAGATGTGAGAGATAGGTTGGAGAAGCAGGAGGCTTGGATGAATAGGTTAGATACATCGGTGGCTAATCTTAGTCGGGGGCATCGAGTGGATGTATCCAATGCCAGAGGACCGGATAGATGGGAGCCTAGGAGGGAAAAGCAAGAGGAGTATGGATATGGGAGTGACATGGGCGAAGATGAATTTCACGGTGTTGAGATGGGAAGGATGAGAAATAGAGGCGATAAGTTCGACAGATGGGGTCGGAATGATCGCGAGAAGGAGTTGGATGGAAACTTAGGAAATATAAAAATGACAGTTCCTTCATTCAGAGGAAGGAGTAATCCCGAGGCATACCTGGAGTGGGAAAGGAAGGTTGAAATGATCTTCGAGTGTTATAACTATTCGGAGGAGAAAAAGGTGAAATTAGCAGTTTTGGAGTTCAGTGACTATGCAATTTCATGGTGGGATCAAGTGATTACTTCACAACGTAGGAGTGGGGGAAGACCAATCAGCACTTGGGAGGAATTGAAGTCATTGATGAGAAAGAGGTTTGTTTCTAGCCACTATTACCGAGAGATCCATCAAAAACTGCAAGGTCTATATCAAGGGTCGAAAAGTGTAGAGGACTATCATAAGGAGATGGAAATACTCATGATTAGGGCCAATGTGGTGGAGGATCGGGAGGCTACCATGGCACGATTCTTGAATGGGTTGAATAGGAAAATTGCCAATGTAGTGGAGTTGCAACATTATGTGGAGTTGGAAGACATGTTGCA
>NW_019227643.1:293270-337415 GCF_002742605.1 Olea europaea var. sylvestris | reverse complement strand
TGAATTATTGGTAAGGAAAGCACATGGGGGTGGTTTAGTGGGACATTTCGGGGTTCAAAAGACTTTAGACATGTTAGGGGAACATTTTTATTGGCCTAAAATGCGACATGACGTAGAACAAATATGTGAAAAGTGCATAACTTGTAAAAAGGCTAAATCTAAGGTTCAACCCCATGGTTTGTTTACTCCTTTGCCTGTACCTAGTGAACCTTGGGTAGATATATCTATGGACTTTGTGTTAGGTTTACCTAGGACAAAAAAGGGGTCGGGATTCAATATTTGTAGTGGTCGATAGGTTTAGTAAGATGGCGCATTTCATACCATGTCATAAAACTGACGATACTACTAATATTGCAGACTTATTTTTTAGGAAAATAGTACGTTTACATGGAGTATCTAAGAGTATAGTGTCTGATAGGAACGTGAAGTTTTTGAGTCATTTTTGGCGTGTTCTGTTGAGTAAGTTAGGAACTAAGTTATTATTTTCTACAACTTGTCACCCACAAACAGATGGACAAACTGAGGTAGTTAATCGAACTATGACTCAACTACTTAGGACAGTAATCAATAAAAATCTGAAATCACGGGAAGAGTGTTTACTGTTTATAGAGTTTGCATATAATCGAGCTACACATTCTACTACTTCGTTTTCTCCTTTTGAAATTGTTTATGGTTTTAATCCACTAACACCTATGGATTTAATGCCTTTGCCTGTACATGAACGAGATAGCTTGGATGGGAAACGAAAAGCCGAGATGGTGAAAACATTCCATGAAAAGGTCAGGATGCAGATCAAAGAGAAAGGAAAACTGATTGCATCAAAAGCAAATAAAGGAAGAAGACGCGTTACATTTGAGCCTGGAGATTGGATTTGGGTGCATTTCAGAAAAGAGTGTTTTCCAAAACAGAGAAAGTCAAAATTGCAACGACGAGGCGATGGACCGTTTCAATTCATCGAGAGGATCAATGACAATACATACAAAGTGGATTTACCTGGTGAGTACAATATTTCGGCTACTTTTAATATATCAGATCTCTCTCTGTTTGATGTAAGTTCAGATTCGAGGAAGAATTCTTTTGAAGAGGGAGGGGATGATATGATCCAGGAGTCGAACCCGACGAAGGCAAGTGCGAGACGAGACCCGTTGATAGTTGATGATGGACCAATGACGCGATCAAGGGCAAAGCAAGTGAAACAAGCGATGGGATTGCTCGTTCAAGAAACTATTGATGGAACCATATTCGGGACCCAAAATGGGACAAGTTTCGTGTTCGGGTCGAAGGCCGAAACAAAATTGATCAATGCGTTACAAGTAGCCGAAGATGAGAATGTGTAGTGTAACCATGTGGCCGCACGGTGCGGCCGCACAGCATGAGACCGAGATTTCAATTGGCCAAAATTTTATTACCATGCGGCCGTACGTGTTATAACCATGCGACCGCATGGTTCATTTCTGGGCGCAATTTTCCTTTTTTTCGCGTTTTCCTTATTTTACTAGAATTTCATTCTTAATCAAATTCCTACCATATTGGACGAATATTTTAGGAATTTTGTTAGAGTATTAGAATTATATTTTCTTTTTGACTTCTATTCGAGGAATAGTATAAATAGGAGAATATTTTTTCATTGTAAAAAACCCTTTGAACTTTTGACATTGCTTAATATTATAGAGAGAGAATTATTCTTTCAATTGTTCTTCTTGAACAATCTTGAAACTTATCAAGATTCAATTTCTTGTGGCGTTCTATCAATCGGATTGTGGGTTCTTTCAATTGTAATCAAGGGGTTTTAGGTTTTTCGCTAATCTAGGATTTCTTGGTTCAATTCTTGGGGTTCAAGATCCAATACCGGGTTAGTATTGACGTTCTTGGGTTTCGCATCAATCTCGTTGTGGGTTTCGTAATTTCCATTACTACGGGGTTCGCATCAGAAGGTCAATAGAGCAGTTCTACATTTTTTCCCTTTTTTTAGCTCATGTTCTGTATGGATTAAAATTTAAATTTAAATTTACGTCAAAATTTACAATTAATTTTAATCACATAATTCATGAAACCTACAAGTTTTCAACCATATGTGGGACAACTTAGGGAAAATCCAAATAGATAGTTCTATTCTAGCAAGGTTGAACAATGATTTAAGGTCCATTTAATTATCAAATAAAATGTTATAAAAGTCATCGGAGCTTTTTGGTAGTAGTCGTGAATTGAGGTAGAATTTATAAACATCAAGTTTGAATTAAAACTTCGACTTTTTCATAAAGTAAAACAAATTTGAGTTCTCTGCATGCTGTTTTGAAAATTTCATCGACTAGTGAGATCTAAGCACAAATTAGGAAATATATTATCATCAACCCTCTTTATATATTGACATTTGCCTAAATCTTCCATTTGCAATCACTTATAAGTTACAAAAAGTTTAAAATTGATAATTAGAGTTTGATGGAAATTTCAAGATCATTTTCTCGTGTAAAACAAGTGGAGTGAGATTTAAGTTGTTTTCTCTCACCAAACGAATTGATTTTGTGGGTTGTCAACGTTTTGCTTTCATTCGCAGCTTTCTCATTCACAAATATATAGAAATATTCATTCCACCTTCCATTTCTTGTATCCTAAGAATCAAATATAATATCTCCAAATAAGTTTGGTTATAAATATCACTTATGAACATTAATCTCGACATATTTGGTACGTTAGATTAAGTAACAAGTGACATTATCAAATACAAAAAAGAATTTAATATCTTGTCTACTATATAGCTATGTTCAAATCCCATGTGAAACGGAAGGTGCTTGCCCTTGTTTATTATGACCGTTAACTACTTTGTGAAAGGGATTAAGCAGAAGACAGGAACAACAGAAGCTAAAACTAACGGCGTTAGCACCAACCATTTGGTTAGTATAGCGGATAAAAGAGCTCATATTTCACATTCTCATACAGGACACGGCCTCACCATCTTTCTCTTTAGCTTCAGAAGGCCCCTCCTCCTCCTCCCACCACCACCATCCTTTTAAGCTCTTTCATTATTCCCTTGTCGCTCTTACACCGCCAGCCCGACTGGGAGGCGGTCCTGTGGGACTGCTAGAAAAGTTACAGAAGTAATAATTCATTTTTAAAGGTCTCTTTCTGTGTGTTCTTGAGAGAGCACTGCCAGCTGCAATTTCAAGTTCAAGTCAGCTAATATATATACACACACATACATCATAATGAAGGTAAGTTAAATTTCATTTATAAATGCCCATAAAAAATACTGTTAACAAGCCATTATCTTCAGAGATTTTTTGATCCACTTTCTATATATAGGATTTTTTTTCTGTTTTCTTGAAAACATTGATTTTGTAAAGCGCACGTTTAAAGTAACTTAGATCAATTGCTAGAAGGAAATAGATGAACAATAACCAGCTTACTAATAGTGACTAATCTCTATAGCTAGAAAACCTGAATGAAACTCACTTTTTATTCTACTATTTGGTCTGATTATTCTTCCACTTCGTGAAAGATGGGAGAGATTCCAGGAGCCCAGTTGGGCGTTATTGGCGCGTTGTTTCTTTCTGTGGCGTCGTCTGTGTCCATTGTCATCTGTAACAAGGCCTTGATGAGCAATCTTGGATTTCCATTTGGTATGCAATCTTTTTCTATTTTCTTGTATATCATTTGGCACATAACATTTGTTTGCATCATATTGACAAAGATAGCATTTGGGCCAGAAAAATATGTTGGTTCTTGTATTGTTTAGAATTAACAGATTTGATTTACAGAACTCTGTATTTTTGAAGTATGATATATTTAGATTCATTTTTGTCCTAAGCATAACAAAATTCTTGCCTAATCGAACATGACCACACAAATATAAAAATACCAAAATCGAGGTGGAGTATGTGTTCCTCATAACATGGAAATTGATTATTTGCAGCCACAACACTGACTAGTTGGCATCTGATAGTAACATACTGTTCTCTTCATGTGGCGCTGCGCTTAAACTTCTTTGAGAACAAACCAATCGACATGAAAACGATAATGCTCTTTGGCATTTTAAATGGTATTTCAGTCGGCTTTCTAAACTTGAGCTTGGGATTCAACTCGATTGGCTTCTACCAGGTGCATTATACCCTTTTCGTATAAATAATCCAGCATATGCAAATCTTTCCATCTATCTATCTATTCATTTATATTTTTTTTTCTTTGATGGAGTTTCTTGGAATGGTGTATATTTTGCAGATGACAAAACTTGCAATTATACCTTTTACCGTACTCTTGGAAACCATTTTCTTGAAAAAACAGTTCAGGTGAGTAATTATCTATAATCTATAATTATTATATTAAAATAAGAGAATCATTTCTTCGACGATTTTAATCCTCCTACAATTTAATTGTTTCAATGACACATTACTTTTCGTTTTTCGATATTAATAAATACTACATAATTATTGTCATTTATGAAATTTGTGTTATTAATTCTTAATTAATTAATATTCACATTAACCTAAATTTAATGAATTTTCACTTGATGATTCTTGAATTACATAAATCTAGAGTTATTATAAATGAATTATTCATATTCATGTATCTAGAAATTTTAATGGGTGTTTAAATTTATGTATTAATAATTAATTCTTATGTATCAAATGTAATATATAAAGATTGCTCATTTATAGTATTTCATCATTATAAAAAATTTTAATCATTGAAATTGAGTTTTGATTATACAATTTGAGTACAATTTTCTTCTCTTAAATTTTTATGCTAAATTTTATTTTCTTTAATTCGTTCGAGACTCATCAAATCCTTTGACAAATTGGTACCAAATATTACTTTTACATCACTTATAAAATATTTTAGAATAACGTATAATGCTCGTTCAACTTTGACTAGTAACTCTAAAATGTACAAAAAATTTTAGGACACTAATATCTTACATAATTTTCTCTGGATATGTATATTTGCAGCCAGAAGATTAAATTATCTCTATTCGTCCTGCTTCTTGGAGTTGGCATTGCATCCATAACTGATCTTCAGCTCAATTTTGTTGGCTCAATCCTATCACTTCTAGCCATTTTAACAACTTGTGTTGGCCAAATTGTATCCTTCGTTTCTTTCTGCTATTTTTACTTTAAAAATTTTGGTTCGTGAATTATTTTCAAGGCCCTTTATGAAACGATCTAAGCCATTGGGCCTAATCTATTATATTATAGGTTTTGGAAGAGTTTCTATCCATCTTACCCAGGATTCAACTTAAGCCTTTTACAAGGCAAAGGTCCTGTGAGGACTAAGATGAATACAAGTTCTCCTGAAATAAGCAACAAGTATGATATAACGGATTGAGCACATAAGTTCGCATGATTACAATTTAGATAATTATAATATGGTTAGGTTAATCATATAATTGAAGCCCCACATATAATATAACTAATGCAATTTGGGTTAACATCTTCGTTTTTGGGCAGTGTTTTATCCTTAATTTGATGCTTAATTTCAGCTCACAAACACAATACAGAAGAGGCTGAATGTATCATCTACTCAGCTGCTGTACCAATCTGCCCCATTTCAAGCTGCTGTTCTTTTCGTTTCGGGCCCTTTTGTGGATCAATGCCTAACCAAACAGAATGTTTTTGCACACAAATATTCTACTGTTGTGTTGGTACGTTTTCACCTAATTCCATTTCTTAGTAAAACCTTGATATTTATTCTCTGAACAAATGCATGGTTGTATAAGTGTCATGTCAATCGAGCCAGGTTGGTCGAGCACAGCCCAGACCGAACCCAATTTAATTTTCATCCTTGTGATTTTGTTTGAAAATAATGTGTATATATGAAGTCTTGTACAACCTAGTAAGCCCTAGTTTGGGTTTCATTTTCTTTTCATTCAATTTACTTATCAAACTCAAGTTTTTATCACACATTTCGTAGGATTCACAAATATTATTTGCTTCTCATTTCATGAAAAGTAAAATTTAAGTCAAAGAAAATGAACTCCAACAAAAGCTAAATCGAGACTGAAATTTGGGCATCAATGCAATTGAAAGTTATATATTTAGTGGTGCAAATGAGTTGGACGAGCTTCGTCATTAGACCAGATTTTTCTATAATTAGTGGTTGCTCTCTCATTTTAAGCTTTCTTTTGGCTCTCACCCGGCGGGCCAGTTCATTGAGCCTGACAGTCATTTCACCAGTTGGGCCTTTTTGACACCCCTACGATATATGGCTAATGCTTTAGCTAGTCTATTCGTGTCATAAAATAGAACACAGATCCAAACTGATAACGTATTGTGGCTAACGATTTGCAGGCTTTCATTCTACTTTCGTGTGTAATAGCCGTTTTCGTGAACTTCAGCACATTCTTAGTGATTGGAAAGACATCACCAGTTACATATCAAGTACTAGGTCATCTCAAAACATGTCTTGTTCTCGCATTTGGTTACACACTTCTCCATGATCCTTTCAATGCAAGAAATATTCTTGGTATACTAATTGCAATTATTGGAATGGGGTTGTATTCATATTTCTGCACCAATGAAAGTAAAAAGAAACAAGGGGGAGATGTTTCATCCATGCCTCAGGTAATACTNTGGAGCGAAGAATTCGATTGTTTAAGCTTTTAGGATCATGTGTTCATAAGAAAAAAAAATTCTCTTTCCTTTTTTTTTTTTTTTCCAGACATTATATTCCAAGGGTGTAAACGATTTTGATTCTTTTAAATAATCTCTCTTCTTGGAACATTTTATCAGAGCTTTCGCGTTTGGAAGTTTTTTTTCCTTGCATTGTTCATGAAATAGAATTGAGAAGATACATAAAATTAGTATGATTTGACTTTCGTAAAAGTAAAGTATTTTATGATATTTCGTTACTATTTGAATTGGAAAACAGACGCTGCCCATGTAATCTTCACCTTTTACATTTTACCCAATGGTAAATTTGTCACAATCTAACGACCAACTTTATTCACGGTCTAGGTACTGATGATTAAGAAAAATCGTAGTGCTTTGTCTTCCTCGTCATGTTCGTGAGTCACATCTTATGATATTTAACCATTTAAATGACTATTATCGCTTGATATTTGATCAATTTCACTTAATTCATTTACAAGGAAAACTCGAGCCATTAAATTAATGTTAGACGTACTTTGGAGGTTGTCTTGCGAAATCAATTTCTAAGGATGTCGGCTCGGCCGAGCAAGGGACTCAATCCCACGAGCCGAGTTTGTGGGCCTTGTGCCCACGAGCTATTTTGACGAGCCCTCGTCCAAAAATATGAAAAATTTTCAAAAAAAAAAAAAAAAGGTGCAAAAATGTGCACAAAAAAATTTAAAAAAAAAAAAACACAAGCTCAAGAGCGGCTCATGGCCTCGGCTCGGCCCACGAGTTTGTGGCTCGTGAGCTCACGAGCTCGTGGACCTAGCCAAGCTCGAGCTCGGCTCGTTTTTCACGAGCCACGAGCCACGAGCCACGAGCCCGAGCTGAGATCGTGGATTAAAGGGTCGAGCCGATTCGACTTGATCCATTGCCATCACTATCGTCGGCTCGACCCATTGTCATCACTATCAATTTCAGTTGAATGTATTGGATCACAAAGGTGTCCACATACATTGACAAAGTAAGACTTTGCGTTAAAGATTGGTGTGAATTAGCAAGAAGACTTGTAAAATCATTTCATTTTCACATTTTTACCTTTACGGTTACTCTCTTATATTGAGCCATAATATGTTGTGTAACCAAGGCGAGTAAAGAGGCAACACACTTGCAATATTTCTTGGAGGAATTAAGATAAAAGTTAAGGTCGAACATTTGCGGTTGCGGTAGTCACAATTATTTGCCTAGCAAAGAAATCTTATCTGTCATGTCTAGACAAATCATATATAAGTTTGATATCATTTCAAATTATTAGTTTGAGGTAGTGCTTTCCAAACCTAAAGTTTGATCATCATGTTTTTTTCTGACAATGGTATGGACAAAGAAAATTGATCGTTCAGTTACAAGTCATAATCACAAGTTCATAAATCAATTTTTGAGTTTCAGAATTTGAAAGACACTATCACCCTTGAAAATATACCTCCGTGTCTGACCTCTATTTTAATTTTATTTTTTTTATAAGCTCGTTTTCAACTACACATTTTACGAGATCCGTAACTTTTAATTAACTTTTCATTGTTTTGAACAACATATTTCATCAATTTTTTTTTTTTACAAAATCAAATAGGAGCATTGTGTTGCTCACATGCCAAATTAACAAGCAAAATGCTTGGACTTCCGTTCTTAACGACAAATCACACACTTAAATCCATGAAATTTTTAGCTTCAACAGTCGTGAAAATGTTTTTACCTTGGAAATATAGCATGTGTTGGTGCATGAAATTACCAGTAGAATGCAAGAATTCGATTTTGAAAGACCACCCACTTTCAAGGACGGATCTAGACATTTTGTGTTGGGGTCATAATCAAACTTTCAAAAAAGTGACAAAAAAAATTAAAGTAAGATATCTTATTACAATTATTTTGCACACGTTCTCATACTCTGATAACGTTTCATAATTACATCATTTTCAATCTTGTCAAATACATGTTTCTCAATATATACGATCAAACTATCATTCAACCATTAATCTCCGATTCGAATGTGCAGACGGTTTTTGACGCAAGTCATCGTAGAAAATGCTCTCTCGACAATAGCTATAGTCAAGGGAAGAACTAAGACTAATGTCACAAGTTTTTAGGCTAATGGATACACTTCATGTTTATTATTCATAACCAACTTCTGTGCAAGATCACTAATGCTTTGTAATTCTTCAAAATCTTAGGAAGTGAGTAGATTTACATTTAAAGTATTTGTCCATAACCGATACAAATAAAAAATCAACCATATTAGAAATCCCTAAAGCAATTTTCATACCTACAAAATTTCAAACATATTAAGCCCCCGTTTGAACCCAATTATTTCTCATTACATTAAATCAAAACTTTCTCTTTCCTACTTTTAATCACACAATTTTCAATAAAATAATATTACACGTAAATCAAAAACTTTTCAACTACTCATTTTTCAAAAAAATACTATTCATCTCATTATAATCTACAAATAATGGGGCTCAAACGACCCCTAAAGTTTCAATCTTCTTAAATCAATTTACATATAAATAAGAAAGCGCAAAATAAAAAAAAACCGCTAAATTCCTAAATCAAAAATCCCTAAATCGGAAAACATTAAATCAGAAAACACAATTAATGGCAACATTGGCATTGAGAATGAATGTGTAATACATAAATCAGAAATAAATATTAACTACATTGTAGACACTAAAACTGGAAGAAAATAACTAAAATCAAATGGTAATGTGACACCTTCAAGAAGACTGGCAGTGGATGGAGCCGGAAGTTAGAAACTTAGAAATATGCAAACCACAAACGGCACGGAAGAAGATTTGAAGATGCACAGCGTGACAGCGAAAACAATGGTAGATTGTGGCTATGGCTTATTCAAATGGGCTATATTTTAATGGGCTTATTTAAATTGGCAGTGGCTAATGGCTTATTCAAATGGCAAATTATGGCAGGGGCTTATTCAATTGGTTGGAGAGAGAGACAAAGCTGCAGTGTGTGTATATATATATATATATATATATCAAAGTCTAGGAGGTCAGGTGACCCCTAGGCCCACCCACCAGACCTCCCATGCCCACCTTATCTACCTAAATTTACGACTAATCTATGCTACTATAATTACAAGATATCGTAAACAATATATAAGTCGCCGTGGATCCCCTAGTAGTCGTTTAATGGAGTTATGATGTATTTTTCAACATAATAAATTAGGGAACTTACTGTTACCTAGACTGATCGAGATCTCTATAATGATAGGTAACATTGTTGCAAATTTATAGATTGTGAATAAAATTAGGACAACAATACAATTAAAACCATAGGTTTGGGACCAATGAAGCAATTTTACAATTAACTTTTAAAGGGGAAAAGGGACAAAGTTCAAAGATTCCAGATTTATTATTAAAAATAAAAAAGGGTAATAAGGTCATTTTGACTATCAAATCATTTTGCCTGCCAAGCTTCTTTCTCAAATATGCCGTTGCCCAATCTGTGTCCCTTTTAACAGAGAGTAAAACCAACCAGCCAGGCCAGAGAGAGAAAACAAAAAGAAAAAAGGATTCCTCCTCAATTCCCTTTTCTCACCTGCAATACCTACAATAAAGAAAGAAAGAAAGAAAGAAGAAAGAAATCTGTGCAGATTCTTGATGCATACATATACATACATGCACTCAAGTGTATGTGTATGTATGTTATCCTATTTTTACATTTTATCGAATTGAAATTGAACATATTTTTTCGATTTTTACGGGAACATTGAGGGGTGGGGTATTGGGAATTCTTGGTAATTAAATAGTGAAAATGGCGGTTTCACAGAGTGATGGTAATAAAATGGAGGGGTGGTTGTATTTGATACGGTCTAACCGTATTGGGCTGCAATACTCGAGAAAACGGTACTTTGTTCTTCAAGATCACTTGCTCAAGAGCTTTAAATCTATCCCACGTTCCGTCAACGAGGTTGTTAATTTTTCTTAATTTTTGTGTTCATTGATCGATTTATAGTGTGTATTTTGCATATGCATGTGCGATTGTGAAGATTGATTGTTTCTTGCTTTTGTCACAACTTGCAGTTATTGTATGACCTTTTATTGGGATTTTATATTCTTTCTGTATCATCTGTACCATGAACAGAAATGATGACTATAGTTATATATTCTATGGGTATATTCTTTTTGCATTTGGAATTTAAGAAAAATTTAATTCCCTATGTTTTATAATGGGATCAGTACAAGTGCCCTTTGTTTCTATTTCTGCGTGATTTCAACTGCAATTACACTGGCGAACATGCATTTCTATGTTTGAGTGTTATGCTAGCCTTTGAATATCTTATGTATGTTTATACATACATATTGATATTACAATATCGACATATATGGATTTTAATTAGTCTTTTATATGTTTTAGTAAATGTATGTCTAGTGTAGATGTATCTATTTATGTATCTGTGTATCTGTGCCTACACGGATACGACTTTGGTTCTCAGTGTGACCCCGATTCAGACAGCTTGCTTGTAGTAGTATGGCCACAGGAGTTTTTAAATCTATCGATTCATAAAAAATTAGAGGTTATGGATTATGGCAGAGAAAATTTATATGAGTCTGGAATTAAGCTTATAGATAACTGAAAGTTTTGTACATTGTTGCCTTTGTTTTCTCTTTCCTTTCCATAATTTACTTTATAGACATACTTGCTGACCTTGGACACTTATCTGGAATTTATTTATGGGCTTCATGTTTTCTGAGGTGTTAAGACTTTTTGGGGTCTTCGCAAGACTACATTTAGGATCAAAATGCCTATAAAAGAAATGGAAGCTGTTAATTCAAAACTTGGAGTTTGCGAAAGAGAATATAAAGGAGTGGTGCCTAATACCAATGGTATCTCTAGTGATGTTGGGTTATGGCCCAGTGATATGCTCTGGTTAGCTACGTACTGTGGTTGATTTAGCGGGACACAGAGGCACTTCACCAGCTAATAATGAAATTTTGCAAAGCAAAACAAGTTCCTCTTAGTAGAATGTGAACTTTTATACAAGATCTACTTGGGTAGATTAATTACTAGTTACTATTGGATTACTGAATACCCTGTGTGCCTTGAATTTTTTATTACCGGTCAGATTTTCATAATCAGGTTCCAAAAATCTGATTTATCGAGGTTGAAAGTGTTCTGAGGAGATGTTTTGCTTTTTATATTTGGAGAAATATGAAAGTGGATTTAAGAAATTCTGAAAATGGATGTTCACTAATTTTAAACTCTCTTAAAACTTGAGAAATCTGTAGTGGGATACTCTGCAATTTTTTTATGGTTGAATCCATAAGATACACTTTTAATTCCTTTTTCTTTCCATTTGTACTCTTAATGTCCCTCTTACAAGTATTAATGAAATATGCACACGCCATGTATAGAAGATAGGCACTTTTCAAGACTGATTTGCACTGTCGTGGACTGTTTCTACCAGTATCGACGGTTTATGAGTTGGTTAGACATTTGAATTGACGTAAACAGGAGTCTTTAAACAAGCTTAATTATATAATCATGTTCGGCAGTGGTTTTACACTGCCTTTGATTATGTAACAATAAAAATAGAGTGAATTAAGCGTTTGGTTCATTCTGAAATTGTTCTGTATTTGCTAAGAAATTATATTGATTTAAAGTGGATAATTAATATTGTGGTTCTGTTTATCCTGGATTTTACATGTTGGTCATTATGAGCAGGTATTATTTTAAAAATCTCATGCTAATTTTCAGGATCCTATCAGAAGTGCAATTATAGATTCGTGCATAAGGGTAACTGACAATGGGAGAGAGAGCATCCAAAGAAAAGTATAAACTCCTTGCCATTTTAATTTATGGCAGTGATAATTTTCCAATTTTATGCTAACCAAATCAATTTGTTTTGATTTTCAATTGGCTGAGTGGTACTTCTGTAAATTTTCCATTTGCAGATCTTCTTTATTTTTACACTTTATAACACTTCCAATCACAACGATCAACTGAAGGTTTGCAAGCTTTTTACTCCAACGTTTATGACCGTTGTTTTTAACAACACAATTAATCAAAATCTTTTAATTTATAGTTGGGAGCAAACAGTCCTGAAGAAGCTGCAAGATGGATTCAGTCCTTTCAGGAAGCAGCTTTGAAGGTCAAAACTGTTCTATTTATTAAATTGCTATATATTTTTTAGGTTGGCAAATGATGATCATGGGTAACTGCAGCCCGACCTGAATCAAGGAGATGTTGATTTCTCTAGACGTGAACCACAGTCTTTTAGGTATACGAGCTTTATATTTGATTTGTTTATTGACCAAGATATCACTTTAAGATTTTTTTAATCAATTGTCAGCAATGTGGTTGATCACAATGTAAACTGTCTTATCTTTTTACCATCAAGTCAAATTGCCAATGTTTTATTACGAACAAATTGAAAATTTTCGACTTGTCCTGATAAGCTGAAATAAAAGTTTCCAGCCTTCTTTATGTTGACCTATTTTCTTATGTTCTTTACAGGTTAAACCGCCGTAATAAAAATGCACATTCCATTGACTGGACTCTCTGCTCATCATCAGTTACTGATGCAATGACATCTGATGTTGTTGCACCATCATCCTGGAAAATCTTTGGTTGTCAAAATGGTATAGATTAAGTTAACAGTGTATCTTGCAAGATTGAGAAATGGTTTGTCTAAAATGTTAGAACTTGTGCAGGTCTCCGGTTATTCAAGGAGGCCAAAGATAGGGAATTTCATCTGAAGGTCGGTTAGCCAAATGTTAATACGAGATTTGAAGTCTTCGAACTTTCTCTTGTTCAATTTTTTCTTCCTTAATCTGTAGTGGGATGATCATCCTGCAATAATGGCTGTTGGTGTAGTTGATGGAACATCAGAGGCCATTTTCCAAACTCTCATGTCCCTTGGGACTTCAAGATCAGAGTAAGTTGCAAATGATATTACAGAAACAGAATTGTGAATTCAATAACAAATATTTTACTTGAACTTGAAATATTTGTGTAATAGTATCACTTGTGAATCCATTTACAGATAAAAATATTTGATCTGCAAATGTTAGTCTATGCTTCACAATATCCTTACATTTGAAACAGGAAGAATAATTTTCTTGGATTTTTTTGTGCAAGAAAAATAAGATGAAATGAGGCTATGATATGCTAATGTTGCTGCTTATGTATTCTAATCAACTTTGCAATTTTCTCTTCTCGTGGGAGCTGTCCGTTCCTATTTTTCCTTCCATGTTTTCAGTTTTTGCATAAACCTTCTTTTGCAAAAGTATATAAAAAATTAATTTCCATTATAGAAGGTATAACAGAAATTCTCTATATGCAGATCTGTCTTGGTAGAGGAGTTCTTTTGTATCTTTTTGACCATCCTCTATATTGTTTCAGTTTTAGAAAATGATAAACCGCCGAAATTTTGTGGAGCTTATTATTCTTGAAATTTAGGATTACTTAAAGTTCTCTACTATTTTACATGCTGAATTTTCATATTAAATTCTCTTAGTGAACCGCCTTTACTTTCCTTAAGGAAATTAAAATCGTCAACTTGGAAGGTTCTCAAAGTGCTACCCTGAAGCAACCTCTAACCTAATTGAGAACAGCATCAGTTTTGATGATTCATTGGAACTTAGCTTCTGTCAAATTGTTGGATCCTTTTATATTTTATCCTCCTATTTTATGATGGCATAATAATTTCTTTGCAGATGGGACTTCTGTTTTTACAAGGGCTCGGTGATTGAACATCTTGATGGTCATACTGATATAGTTCACAAGCTCCTATATCATGATTGGCTACCATGGTCTGCTTCCTTCCTTGTCTCTGTCAAATTTGTCTCATAATCTATATGGTTAATGCATGAGATACTCGTTGCAGGGGTATGAAACAAAGAGATCTTCTGTTGCGGCGCTATTGGAGAAGGGAGGATGACGGGACATACGGTGATATTGTTGGCTCAACTCAAGTAGTTAATACCACTAATGGTCTACTTAATTGGAAAATAACTTTCATTTGTTTCTATTTCTTGCAGTTATTCTTTACCATTCAGTCTTCCACCAAAAATGTCCACCTCAAAAGGGCTATGTCCGTGCCTGCCTAAAAAGTAACATATTCATATGGCACTAGTGGAAATTTGATCTCTCTCTCCTCTTCTTCTTCTTCTTCTTCATTTTTTTTTTTTTTTTAATAAATAAACGTATTGAATTATATTTTATATGTATATGACGTTTAAGTTTTAATGCATTTACATATAAATTGAAGAATTTTTATAATGTTTAAGTTTTAATGCATTTACGTATAAATTGAAGGATTTTTAATATTATTTAATTAAGATATTAATAAACAAATCATAGATATACAAGGTTTTGCTGGTTATCATTGTATATTTATGCTTGTGTTGCATCATTGCATGGATGCTCTAGCACATAGTGTCTTACAATTTGACAACTTACATGCTTATAAGCTTTTAATCCTACTACATTTCTTTTATAGAATCATGTTACTGCTGGCTCTATAATTGAATTTGTATGACTAACAAAATGACATTATGAACTTATCTCAGGTGGTGGATATGTGATTTCTCCTGCGAATCAAGGGAAGCAATCAGTAGTGAGGCACATGCTAGCTATTGACTGGAAATTCTGGAAATCATATATACAGTCATCATCAGCTCGATCTGTAACAATTCGCATGTTAGGGAGGCTTGCCTGTGTGCTTCTTAATCTCTGTCTCCTCCTTTTATGCCAATGCAGTTACTATTTTATCGATTTATTTATTTGTATTTTGTAATATTTTTGCTTTACTTATATCCATTTGTAGCCTTGAGAGAGTTGTTCAGAGCAAAATTAGATTGCTTATCATCTGATTTCTCATCGGGAGAAATGATGAAAGATAGTAGCTCGTTTCAAAGTACACAAGAATTGAAGATTGAAGTTCAAAATAGGCTGGAGAATGGACAGAGTAAGAAGAATATGGAGGAAGAAGCTGTTAAAACGCCTTCCGAACATTCAAGTCTTTTTGGATTAAATGATGCAGCAGATGAATTCTTTGATGTGTCAGAACCTCTGGATTATGATCAATCAGAAAATGGTTGGAATTCTGATTTTGCTCCAGAAATGTACTTTCAGGTACTAGTTACTAGCTATCACTTCTTGATATTGTTAGGAGTAAGAACATAGCTTTAGTGGCAACAGTAGTGCCACTGATGACCAATTGAATTGCCTTAAAATCTAGAGGTGCAATTCAGTAATCATTGCACGACTAGCTGCTCAATTATCATATGATATGACTAGATGCTAGATAACGTAAAATATCTTTGCTGGGTTGGACCTGCAATTATGCATTATGTCAATATCGAACTTTCATACATCTGTTTGTAGAGGGGAAAGTTTAGCTTGTGGTGCTGGATATCAGGCATTCAATTCGATTCAAAATGTTGCTACTTTATTGCCCTCAGAATTAGGGCAGGCAGCAAAATTTTGAAGGCGTCAATTTAAAGATTAACTCTTTAATCTTAACACGGAATTCTTTAAACCCTCCATAAGTCTGGACCCATCTGATACTAATAGATATGTGCTCGTATAGGTTGGTACTATGTTCTTTGTAGAATAGTGGAAAATCTAGTGTTTTTACTCAATTCATTTGTGATATAGATTTATTGTTTCAGGACACTTGTCACCCCAAACTGTCAACTGCTGCTGTCTTTGTGAAAAAGTTGCATGATATAGCAGGTAAGTTTATTGAAACCATAAATTTGACATGGTTCCTCCACCTTTTCCCCTTGCCTATTAGGCAATAGTATATTGTTGGTCTCTTGAACTTCTAATAGTTTAAGATGTACTCTTGCTGCAGTTCAGAAGAAAGGTTATGCAGACTTGCATGAGGTGACCAGGGATGATAGTCTGTCATGCAACTATGGATCTACTCTTCCAAAGGATTCAACTTGTAACTTGCCCTGCAGCTGGACAGCAGCAGATCACTCGACATTTTTAATTCGTGGAAAGACTTATTTGGATGACCGGAAGAAGGTAGTTTCCACTTAACACTTTTGAATATTTATTAAAATCCTAGTATCTTATCTTTCAAGAAACGGTGTGTCTGCCTTTGTTTTAGTGTAAAAGGCTGAACCAAATTGTTTCACAAGGTAAATGTATGTTAGTATTGCTTGACTTCTGCTTAAGCCCACTAATAAAGCATAATAGTAGCAATGTGTTGAGAAATTACGAGGAAAATCCCGTATCACCTAGACATGGGTAAATAATGGGTTTATAAGGGAATTGAGCTGCTCCTCGCGATAGGTTAACCTTTTGGGATGTAACCTCAATTCCCAATAAAAGGTGTTAGAGCTAGGCACGATAAATCCCCAATTGCAACCAAATGATGGTGTGGGTCCTAGTTAATTGCAATAGGCTGGAATAATTCGTAGTTGGCTCTCAATGGTGATTGTGCCCAAGTATTCGATGGTCGAGTTGGGCATTGGTGGAATGCGCGATCATTCCTAGTTTAAGGAAGCGGATGGATAGATTTATCTCTTGAAGAGAGGGAGGATGGTACATAGTTCAAGGATTTTTGGGTAAGTGCATATAATATGCCACATCAGCTAAATATTGGGTAAATGGTTGTTAAGGGAATTGGGCTGCTACTCTTAATCGGTTAACCTAGTGGGATGGAACGTCAGTTCCCAACACTTAGAGAAGTATTTGCTCCATTTTTTTTTATTTTTTTTTTATTACTCCATGCTAAAATGACATGAGTTAATAATTTAGTTTCCTTAATTTTAAATTTTTTAGCAAATGTTATTGGTGCGTGTAAGAACTGCATTAAGGCCCTGTTTGAGCCCCATTAATTGAAGAAATGTATTATGGAAAAGTGATTGATGAAGAATATGTGGTTAAAAAAGAAGAAAATATTTTTTATTTGCATGTAATATTATTTTAATGAAGAAGGTATGGTTAAAAATAAGTACGGTAGAAAAAATAATGAGAAGAATGTAAAGTAAAGGATGACAAATAGGGGCTAAATATCAAACATTGTCACGGACTTCTTAAATCTGCACGTGTGCATGACATCTAGAGTAAATTTTTTATTGTTTGCCTTGTTTTCAGTTACCAAAAAATTGCAAGTTTCAATTACCATTTGATTGAAGGAATTTTTTCTGTGAGCAGAGAATGTAGAGTGCCTTTGTAGAGTGTTTTGTTTTTATTCATGTAAAAAGAATTTACAAAAATTTAAAAATTCACGGTGAATTGACAGAGTTTGCTTTCTAGCCTTTCTGAATATAATTTTTATATGTTACTCTTCTCAGATTAAAGCAAAAGGCACCTTAATGGAAATTGTTGCCGCTGACTGGTTGAGATCTGACAAGCGAGAAGATGATCTTGGTGGTCGCCCTGGGGGCATAGTTCAGGTGTTTCTTTATTTTTTGAAAACATTTTTGTCTAGAGTTTATCCACTGTTATTGCCTTTGCAAAATTTATGTATAGTGCTCATATTCTGATCAATGACTGAAATGAAGTTGCTATATGTAGAAATATGCAGCAAAGGGAGGCCCAGAGTTCTTTTTTATTGTGAACATACAGGTAAAGGCCTCGTTCATTTTAAGTATTTTTACTATTTTGGATGTATAAGGATAATCGTTTACTGACTTTTAATTTTAATAATCTAGGTCCCAGGTTCAACAACATATAGCCTTGTTTTATACTATATGATGAGTACTCCTATCGAAGATTCTCCCTTGCTAGAGAGCTTTGTCAAAGGGGATGATGCTTACAGAAATTCAAGGTTCAAGCTCATACCATACATTTCAAAGGTCAGAGCAGTTATTGTTGCATTCAATTGCATTTTACTTATTGGTTACTGTTTTTCTTTTTAGTTTTTTGCTCATTATAATTTGCATTTAGATTTGCATTCAGTTTTCTCTTGGTTTTGGACCAATCTTTCATGCCTTGTAGATAGATTTTCCTTATCTTTTTCGTTTAGTTTTTCGGTATACCAACTGATTTTTGAGCCACTGAATTTTTTTGTTGTATCCCCTTTCCGGTGAATTGAGGTGTATTCTCAAGAGGAACAGTATTGTAGTTCCTAGTCAATGTTCTCTTGTTCGAATACTCATTGACTATTTCTCTTTGCCTTCATTTGGTTCAAGCAAAACATAGAAACACTCATTGAGTTTATGATTTGTCATTGATTGGTGCCATCAAGAAATTTATTACCAATTTAAAGCATCATCGAAGACGAGTTGAACTTTGGTAAAGATGCGGAACAGTTCTTTTATCAATCAGATTTAACTGGCATTTAACCTGGCCTTCCATTTTCTAGGTGTCAGACAACAGAAATTAGCTTTGAGTTTTCCCTTGACCTGTCAGTCCTAGATGTCATTGCCTCTTTATTGTCAGTATTGTGTTGTAATTGGATGTCGTCAAGCCTTATTCTGCACTGAAGTTTACCTCACATTCTCCTGATTGGAAATAACAAGGGTCAACTTATTGTCACTTGAAAAATCTACACATTGAAATGCAGTCCACATCATTTATCAGATTATACCCCTGTTTGAGATCCATTCTCAAAAATTCATTTTCCCCAACTCATTTTCAATTACACATTTTTTCAATAAAATAATTTTACACATAAACTCCAACTTTTTTCCTACTTTTTAACCACGTATTCTCCAAACAAAAGAATGGGGCTCGAACATAGCCTATATCTGTTGTCGTGCACTCAATTATTTCATCTCCCAGAGTATTACCTTTCCTATCCAAGCATATGCTATGTCAATGCTCGATATTTATCTAGTTTCATGAATAGTACGCATCCAATCAGTGCACAGCAAATGAAAAAGCGTTCATCCTGGATTCTATTCCTCAAAAAAAATGCCTATCAATTGATCCCTGCCATGTATGATAATGTAACGAAGTTTTGAATTAAACAACTCACCTAGTTGCTTCACCAGTAATCAAAACATTAAACACTCAGCATATCTATTTTGCAGGGTTCATGGAT
Source organism: Olea europaea var. sylvestris (assembly GCF_002742605.1). NCBI lineage: Eukaryota > Viridiplantae > Streptophyta > Magnoliopsida > Lamiales > Oleaceae > Olea > Olea europaea. Next base: position 317,831 of record NW_019227643.1, on the reverse strand, counting down.
AGTCAAACAGAGTGTTGGGAAAAAAGCATGCCTCATTGGGCAAGCACTTGAAATTAATTATTTCCGCGGAAAGAACTACTTGGAGGTACAATGCAAGTATAATTTTATCTCGGACCCCCTGCTGATTCTCAATCATCTTTCACTTGCATGTGTTCATGTACATTGGGATCTGGTTCATAATCTTCAATTTCTATCATTTATTGGACATAAATGCAAGAATAATCAATTTATATATATTGACTTTGCTAAATCAACACAACCACCAGAGAGATGATATACAATGCCATTGTTGAAAAGTTATTAAAGGCACAAGATCTTCAGACTTCAGTTGGCAATAACTCTAGGAAATATGACTAGCTTTCGTGAAGCCCAGCAACATATTCATTTTCAGAAATATGTATTTTTCCGACATTATGATCAAGCTAATATGTTGATTCGTTTCAGCTTGGCGTTGATATTGGTTCATCCACGGTTGCAAGGGGTGTGGTCAGCCTTGTTCTAGGTTACCTTAACAATCTGGTCATTGAGATGGCATTTTTAGTACAGGTAAAGTAACCTACAGAAGTTTCTGTAATGCACGCTCCTTGAGTAAGATTCCACTTAATTCGACTGGCTGACAGTCTATGCAATATGAAAAAAATTCTAAAGTGCACGTGGTTATTTAGATCGCATTGGGTCTCAATCGATATTTTCCTTGCACTACACAGGCCAATACACCTGAAGAGCTACCGGAATATCTTGTTGGAACCTGTCGTCTTAACCATTTGGATGCCTCTAAAGCTGTATCGGTGAAACCATAGCCCATTTTCTACAGACACAGAACTCAGTGGCACCCACCAAGGTTATTTGCTATGCAAAGAAAAGCAAGAATTGTCACAAATGAATCTGCAATGTATTTAGTTAGTTGTGATTCTTTTATTCAATTAAATTGAATAGGAACGCAGGATTCGTATGATGTTATTGATGACCCTAACCTACTGGGAGAAATATAGATATGTGGCTTGGCTGTGAAAATATTCGATATTCTTTTGGAACACAAGTACATACTTGTGCATGATCAGACAATATGCAAACAAATTCGATATTGGGTTTAATGTTTTTATGTCACCCCAATTCAGGGGTCGTTTGGCACGATTTCCACTTATTGTAGAGTAGCTTCATGAAGAAGATGTTTTAGATCTTTTTTCTTTAGAAGTTCTTATAGTCATACAGAGCACTAAAAAATTATTTAAACATGTTCAAAAGAAATTTTTGAGGCTCAAACAGTTTTTGACTTTTCAGAAGTCATGTCAAAAGGGTTCTTTTGTAGTTAGCTCTTGCTTCTTAATGTTGTAAATGTTAAGTTTATTAGTGAATGACGATTGTACCCCCGTAACCCTAGAAATTATTATAATTGTATCATTGATTTTTTTTTATATAAATATAGGACTTTGATTCTTAATAAAACAAATACAAATACATTATCTTTTGTTCTTCTATTTTTTTCTCTCTTTTCATAAACGTTATCAGCATGATAGTTTAATTTTTCTAGCTTGGTGAAAATTCATGGTGAATTGTCAAAACACCTGCTTGATTGATATTGTTTGATAGTGTAACTGTACATACTATTTTTTCAAGACAAAAAATATCTTTGAACCTAACATTATCAGAAAATAATATTAATACAATATCAGGTTCATCAAATATCGTTGAAGGCTCCAGAACAATTTGTATTATTTTACCAAAAATAATACAAAATTATATATTTATGATGCACTTTATTCTAGCAAAACTAGAATAAATTTGTTTAGTCTTAAAGATATTCGCTACAATAAATATCACATTGAGACGATGCAAGAAAATAATGTTGAATATCTTTGTATAACTTCTTTCTATTAGTAAAAAGCAAATAAAAGAAAAGCTTCATGCACTTTCATGTGACATGTATTATGCAGTTATAAAAATAATTGAATTAAATATTATCATAAACTAGAAATTCATTGATTCAAAAAGTTGTATACTTTGACATGATCGACTTAGACATCTAGAAGTTATAATGATGTGTTGAGTAATAAAAAACTAACATGAGCATCATTTAAAGAACCAGAAGATTCTTTTACTTAATGATTATTCATATGTAGTATGTTCACAAGACAAGTTAATCATTGAACATTCGACTATAAAGGTCAATATTGAATCTTCAACTTTTTTGAAAAGAATTCGTGAAGATATATATGGGTAATACACCACCATGTAAACAATTTCGTTATTTTATTATATTAATTTATTCTTCTACTAGATGATCACATATTTGCCTACTTTCCACTAGAAATGTAGCATTTGCTGGACTACTTGCTCAAATCATAAGATTACGAGCACATTCCCCGATTACTCAATCAAGATTGTTCGTCTTGACAATGCTAGTGAATTTAGATCACAAGCATTCAATGATTATTGCAGGTCAATTGGAATTGTTATTGAACATTCAGTTACATTTGTTCATACACAAAAATAGTTTAGCGGAGTCATTTATTATACGTCTACAACTTATTGCTAGACTATTACTTATGAAAACAAAACTCCCAACCTCATTTTGGGGCAATGTCATATTACATGTTGCTAATTGCCTATTATCGATATTCACTTTTACAACTTGCATTTGATCATGAACCTAATATTTATCACATACAAATTTTTTGTTGTATTGTCCAAATCTCTATTTCACCTCACAACGTACTAAAATGGGTCCCCAACTAAAACTGGAGATTTATATGAGTTTTGATTCACCATCCATTATTAGGTGTTTTGAATCTCTAATGGGTGATTTATTTACTACATGTTTTGTAGTAAATGAATCTCAAATACTCTAAAAGCATGGCTGACCAGTTGGTTCAAATGATTCTATACTTAGAAAAAGAAAATACAAAAGAAAAACTAACCAAAAATTTCGAAAAAAAATAATATTAGAAAAGACTAATTAATCAAATATTAAAAATATAGTTTCTGAAGAACCCTGAGTATCCGAAAATAATGAGATTTCAATAAAATATATGCTACCTCACAAATTATAGGAACGAAATAATATTGTTATAGACAATATTTTTCGCATTTGACGTGGCTCTTGATATGATACAAAATGAGGATCCTGAACTACAGTTTGTTAAGACTGTCAACATAGAAATGAGTGGTTAAAATGGAAAGAAGTCATACATACGGAATTGAATTCTTTACAGAAACAAAAGATGTTTGGACCTGTAATCCAAACACCTGAAAAAGTAATCCTTATAAGATACAAATAGGTCTTTGTACGAAAGAGAAATGAAAATAATGAAATTACAAGATACAAAACTCGACACGTAGTTCAAGATTTCTTACAAATAACAAGAATTGATTATAACGAAACATATTCTCTCGTAATTGACACCATTACTTTTAGATTCTTAATTAGTTTAACTGTATCACAAATGTTCAATATACGCTTTATTGATGTAGTAATCGTGATTTTTGTTGTTCACTTGATAGTGACATATATATGAAAGTCTCTAAATGGCTTAAAGTATCAGGAACAAATGATACATGTCCGAGAACTATGTTCTTAATTAAATTGTAAAGATCGTTGTATGGATTGAAACAATTGGGATGCATGGGGTATAATCGCATTAGCGAATATTTGCTGAATGAGGGTCATAAAAATGATGATGCTTGTCCAATTGTTTTCATAAAGAAAAAAAAATATTGGATTTACAAATGCGGCAGTTTATGTTGATGATTTAAATTTAATTGGAACTCCTAAAGAGTTCAACAAACTGCACATTGTTTAAAAAATGAATTTGAGATGAAAGATTTGAAAAAATCAAATTTTGTCATGGGTTGTATATTGAACATTTTTCAGAATAATTATTTGTTCATTTATCTACATATACAGAAAAGGTTTTGAAATGTTTTTATGTGGATGATGCATATTTATTGACATCATTTATAGTTGTTCGATCACTTGGTGTGAAAAAGATCAATTTCCTCTACTTCAAGATGGAGAAAATGTTTTTGATCCTGAGGTACCATACCTAAGTGCAATTGGAGTATTAACTTATTTTGTATTGTTCAATCACTTGATGTGAAAAAGATCAGTTTCCTCTACTTTAAGATGGAGAAAATGTTTTTGATCCTGAAGTACCATACCTAAGTGCAATTGGAGTATTAACTTATTTTGTAAACTGCACTCAACTCGACATAACTTTTTTTTTTTAGTAAATCTCCATGCAAGATATAGTTCTACACCAACTCAAAAATATTAGAATGGTGTTAAACATATTTTTTTGTTACCTAAAGGGTACTATTGATTTGTAATTATTTTATTCTCAAAAATCGGGATTAACTTTAGTGGAATACACAGATGCATGTTGTCTCTTTGACTCACATAAAACTAAATTACAAAATATGTGTTTACACGTTGAAGAATAGCTATATCATGGAGATATATGAAGCAATTTTTCACAGCAATATCCTAAAATCATTTTGAAATTACTGCAATCTATAAAGCAGGCTGAGAATGTGTATGGTTAAGGAATATGACTTACCATATCCAAGCATCATGAGCGTTAATTTCAACAAAAGATAATTCAATAATTTTGTATGAAAACAATGCAACTTGTATTGCACAACTCAAATGAAGCTATATTAAAGGCGATAAGACGAAGCATATTTTTCCAAAATTCTTTCATACACATGAGTTTCAAAAGAAATGCGACATCGATGTCCAACAAATTCGCTCAAGTGACAATGTGACTGATTTATTCACAAAAGTATTACAGACGTCTACATTCAAGAATTTGGTTCATAAGATTGAAATGCATCGACTCAAAAATTTTCAATGATTAACATCAAGGAGAATAGTTATACTATTTTTCTTTGTTTAGGTTTTATCCCATTGGAGTTTCCTAGTAAGATTTTAATGAGGCAGCATATGTTTTTCATATTTCAAAATAACTATACTCTTTTTCCTTCTTTTAATTTTTTGTCTCATTAAGCTTTTATCAAAAAAGGTTTTAACGAGACTGATATTTTGTATTATGTAACGTGTCATTCAAGGAGAAGTACTGTAAATGATAAGCTTATTAGTAAATGATGATTGTCCCCTGCAACCCTAAAAATCATTAAGTTGTATTCCTAATCATTTCATATAAATATATGGGGCTTTGATTTTCAATAAAACACATACAAATATATATTTTTTTAGTCTTTATTCTCTTTCTCTCTTTTCATAACACTCACCAAATTTTCCCAATAAGTTTTCTCAACATAATCTATGCAAGCCTTAATTAATAATAGATAAAATTAAGTGGATTGTATTTTATAATCTTAAATTAAGTCAATAAACTTTCTTGGATAATATTTTTTGACACTTTTATATATACTAGTTTTCCACCCGTGCGATGCACGGGTTATGTCATTTTTTAGGTAATATTAAGATATTAACGTGTCAAAATATCTATTCAATTCTCTCAATAAATCTACAAATTTGATTAATTGTTTAAAATGATAAATAGAAATGTAATCTTCATATATGACACACTTTTGACATTAAAAAAAATTAAAAGTTTATTAGAAAATTTTCGAAATGACGTCAAAAAATTTATTAGATTATTTAAAAAAAAATGATTGAGAGAAAAAAATAACAATAAGAAAAAAATTTCTAAAAACGAACGAATTTCTTTTATATATAAAAAAATTACAGATGTTAAAATATCAAGATGAAAAATTAGTTGGCCTCAATTTTGTGTTGTTATAATTGAAATGTATTTTTTGGGGATATGATAAATGTTCCCTTGATACATGGATTAAAAATCCAAATTATTAGAGCTCATAATTTATATATCAAACATTATTTTAGTCTGAGTGGTTATTTTACATATAAAGGATTTATTTGATGATTACTATATTCAATATAATTAAATCGTGTAATTAATCGAATCTTTTTTTATTGTTCAATATCCAATCAATTTAATGAATTTTTTTATTTACATATAATATTATTTTATGGAAGATTCTGTAATTGAAAATAAATGAGAAAAAAATTTAATGGAACCAAACATAAGCTGAGCCACAGTATAATATTTTGTTACTTAAATGGGGTTGAGATTTTATTTAATCAGCAAATTTTGATATATTTGAATTTAATCCTCCAAAATTTATATACATCTAAAATATTCAATATCGTCAAATAAATTAATCAACATCTTTTTAATTGAGTATTAAATTTTTTCAATATTGTGTTAAGTTTTACTTTGATTCATCACAACTACTTTTAGGAAATAAACAATATTCATGATTTAATATACTCCGTGTCATGTTATATAAGGGTAAAATAGATTTGTATAAAAAAAAAATATCAATCACCAAGGAAAAAAAGAAATTATATTGAAAAAATTGTCACGAAAAAATAATAAACATTAATAAAATAATTGATTTTTTTTTTTAAAAAGGACGAGTTATATGCATTTTTCAATACACATGTTTGATATACGTTTAACTATTTTCGATATTCATTTAGATCATTCGATGTATCTATTATATAGTTCTCGAAATTTGAAATGAATTTCGAGAGAATATAGAAGATTTATAAAGATTTATGATAGATTTTTACAAAAAAAAAAAAAACTAAATAAATCACCTAATGAAAAAAAAAATTGACAAAAAAAAATATCAATCACCAAATAAAAAAAATTGACACTAAACATCATCTAAAAAAATAAAAATAAATAAATGCCTGATGAAGCAACTACGTGCATCACGGAGCATTTGCTCCGTGATTCACTGAGCAAATTGCTCCTGGATGTCAGGAGCAGCAAGAGCAATTTTGCTCCTGGGCTCCTTGATGTCAAGAGTAAAATTGCTCCGTCATGCACGGAGTTGTTCTATTAGTTTTTTTTTTTTTTTTTTTGTCAAATTTTTTTCACTAGGTGATTTATTTAGTTTCTTTATAAAAATCTACTATAAATCTTCTATGTTCTCTCAAAACTCATTTCAAAAACTATATCATAAACACATCTAATTATCTAAATCAATATAAAAAATAGTTAAACGTACATTAAACGTGTGTGTTAAAATGCGTATAACTCGTCTTTTTTCTTAAAAAAATCAATTATTTTATTAATATTTATTATTTTTTCGCAACAATAATTTTTAACGTCATTTGAAAAATTTCCTAATAAACTTTAAAAAAAATTTAATGTCAAAAGAGACATCATTTAAAAACTTAAGAATTTCGATAACAAGCTAACTTTATAAATTTATCGACGATTGTACGATAGTCAAATGCATAAAATCTTCTATATTCTTTCGAAACTCATTTCGAGAACTATGTCATAAATACATTGAATGATTTAAATAAATATCGAAAATAGTCAAACGTACATCAAACGTGTGTATTAAAAAATACGTATAATTCGTCTTTCTTCTTTAAAAAAATCAATTATCTATTAATGTTTATTATTTTTTCACGACAATTTTTATAAAAAAAATTTTGTGTGGTATGACGTCAACTATTTTTTTCTGGACATAAAAATTCAAATCAGGCAAAACAGCAACACCACACACACATAGGAAGATCAATAGTAGTGATTTCAGTAGTAAAATGAGATATTATGGGATATTCAAAAGTAAAATAAGGAAATACAAAATACGTCTTAAATGAATAGTGCTCACCACATTCATTGTAGTAGGGAGTAGTGATATATATATATATATATATATATTAGTAGTGAAGAGTCAACAACTGTAGGTAGTGAAAAATCCATATTATCTTTGGGAAATTTTCAAAAATGTCACAAAATTAACAAGGTCCCCAAAAGTTTTCATTTTCACTTTAGGTGAGCAAAAATGTCACTTTTTGTGTGAAATGTTCAAATTACCCTTACTAACACATTTTCATTAGCATTTAATGCTTGATTTGAAGGAGTTGACTATGCCCCTGTTTGAGCCACATTTTTACCTCATTAAAATGAAAAATATGACCGTTATCCATCACATTGAGCCACCATTTTTGAATTTCTATCTCTGGTGTGGGACCCATAACGGCTCTATTTCTCATTCTCATTCTCATTATAATGTGGCTCAAACATGCTCTATGTTGATGTGATGATTTATTTTATATATATATATAAAGGGGAATTTACATAAACGTCACTAAATTTGAAAATGTACAAAAAATTGTCTTGCACAATTTTTTTCCAAAAATGTCACTTTTTCGCCCCACAAAATGTCCATCTTACACTTTGACACCTTTTTAGGAGTAATAAATGCTTGATTTGAATGCAATTAATGATGTGATGTGATTATTTATTTATTATTATTGTTAATATTGAAGAAATGAATATTATATTGTATAATATGAATTTTTGATTAAAAAGGGGTGAAATTTGTGCAAAGAATAACACACAGACGTAGGACGTGAAATATCTTCTTCTTCATCATCATCTCCCTTCCATTATCAACAAGGCAGTAAGGAGAGTCATTGATCAATCTCAAAGGTGAGGTAGTATGAAAGAAATCTTTTCATGCCATACTTGACTACTTTAAATGTTCAATAGAACATGGTCATAATTAATTGTCCGTTTTTAATCTCTTATTAATTGATGTGTTTTATTTTTTATATATTTTAAAAAGGAAAAAAAATACCAATATTCTCAACAAAATGTGAAGGATTCCATATTTAATGAAGAATTGAGTTATATGTTCTTTATGTGTTGGAAGATCAGTTGATGTTGTAGTTGAGAATTGATTATCACCATTAATGTTTTACGATAAATTCTTCAAACAGTCAAACACATGATTTTTAACATTCCCGAAACTTATGGTAGTTCAACTGTTGAGCAGTTTCATCGAAACGTTGGGTTAGACATTTAAACTGTCGAACTCGAAATTTAGTAACTATCGGAATGGACAGAGAATTCAATTGTCGATTTCGATACCTGAAAAGCTCTCTTTTTGGTACTACATGGATCAAAGTATTCTAATGCGCCAATTTGACGGTATTAAATCCTTCGACATATGAATGTGCAGAATTATCACTTTTGTAGTCTCAACATTTTAGGTATGTCTCAAGATTTGAGATTCATCGTGTCGCATGGGGGAACTTTGTTCACGTAGATGACGAATGGAAGTGGAGAGAGGACAAAACGACTTTCATTTTAGCGCCGAGAAGCATTACCGTAGCAGAACTTGTGTTACAGTTGAAGGACAAACTTGATATTGTTGAAACCCTGCAATGAAATCAAATTGAAGTTCAAAGTCCCGAATTTGAATATACCTCCGGTAGATATACACGACGATGAGGACCTAAATTGATACATATCTGTTCATAAGGAAACTGCACTCTGCGTCACTATTTTGGGAATCGAGCTCTCGAGTGTTGACATGGCGAGGGAAGCAAACTGTGCAGGGAACCTGTTCGGCCGAACGAAATGTCCCCAAAATTTACAACATGGTGAGCTCAATCATCAGCACAGTGTGTCGAACACCGAAGCACCCGAATCTCCAATTGACCATATGAAGGCTGCAGCATATATGAAGGGAGGACGGAAAACCACTTTCCTGTTTTGTCTATTTAAAAATGTTATTTTCAATACCCACAAAATTTATTATAATTTGCAACATCGTAATCCGTGGAGTCAATTCAGCTCATAATAAACACTATTTCATAACATCCGCTGAACGTGGTGCAAAATATAGATCTACAGCCCGACGATTAATTTGTCGTTCCCGACAGATAGAAATCTGTAATTCTCGACAGTTCGGCCGGACTAGATTACACAAAATATACTACTCGGATTACAGCTTAGGGAGATGGTCATGCAGACATTTTGGTTTTGTATTAACCAAATTCATCCCTACAAAAGACTGGACTATACACTACTTATTCATGCAGACATTTCACTCGTCGTCGACTACTGAACTTTCTTCCCCACTGTCTTCACCTGACTCATCGGACGAGATGATAATGACCTCGTTTTGTGGGACGTACGCCAGCCCGTCATCATCGTCGGACTGCCCCTCTTATCCAGCGTCGACCGCGAACACCACATCGAGCACATCATTCTGTGATTGCCCATCGTCACTTCTAACATCTTCCAAGTTAGGGAAGGGAACAGGGGAAATAGCTCTCCTACTCGTACGAGGGTCAATTTCCTCATCGTTTGACGAAATGTAGATTGGAAATAATGGGGATGAACCGAGAACCGACAACGGCTCATCCATGTTGAACGGTTCGGTGATTCCTGTGGACGAACTCATTATATTGATGTAGTAAAGTATTGATGAAACGAAATGTGTTTGTAAGAGACAGAAATTCTCCCAATACTATTCCACTAAGTTGTCTAGGAATGACAATTTAGTGACACTGTATTTATAAGCAACTTGAAGGGGGGAATCAATTATGATCATCATCTACCCAACCACCAAGTTCAATCTCCTTGTACATTTGAAAAGCAATTGGTGTTATGGTTCAATAAATTTAGAGTACCTTTATCCCCCATTTCCCCATAATTAGTAGGACATTTAAGACTCTTTATTCTCTTTGTATAATTCACTAACTCTAGATTCCTACAGCTGAAATGTGTTTGTGAAACAAAATCTAGTACTTGTACCATCGTTGTAATTGTAGTGTCTTACAAAAATGGGGCATCATCTTCATGCACAAGTTACATGACGAATGAAACAAAAAGAAATAGACATTAACTCAGTTGTCAACTAGTTGCACCACACTTGTCGTACTTTGGGCACTTTTATTGGCTTATGATATTAACCTTGTTTAGGGTTACGAAGGCACATGCACGTTACAAACACAAACAAGAAATTTGAAAATAAGTCTAGACGTATGCCGTAGTAGTGCGATCCAAGTGGCTTCATTGCAAACGAAGGGTTATTGTACATAAATTTCAAATATACTTAACAGTTTCAAATAAATGCCACATAAAATATTTGAAATAGTAATTTATTATTACACAATATGAAAAAATAACAAATTCATCCATGCGGATCGTTGACAGAATATATGCATGTACAACACGTTCCACGCTGTGTTACTGTTCGTCGCTTCTCATGAAAGTGACCAAAGCCTCGTTTCCCGTATCCAACCTTCGTCTGTACGAGCTCATATCTATGTAACCTATGTTTAAAAATATGTCCTGAATTACAAATTTGAAATAAAATTATCTTTAAATTGCATGTGATCCTACTGTTACGAGAAATTTCTAACATAACAATGACAGCTACCTAATTGACACAATCGGGCCCCCGATATACTCACCATCATCCTTGTGGACTGAAGAATGATATATTTGAATTGCATGTGATCCTAAAGTTATGGTAAATTTAGGCTGCCCACACTTGCCATAAATTACAAGTATGACAAATCATATCTTTGAATTGCATGTGATCCTAAACTTATGGTATATTAAGATAGCAGAAATATGCCGTAAATTTCGAATAAGATGTTTTTATCTTTGAATTGCATGTGATCTCAAGCTTGTCGTAAAGGGTTGGGTTACAAAAATATGTCATAACTGACAAATATGAAGAATGATATTTATGAATTGCATGTGATCCTAGGCGTCCGCTGAATTTATATTGCAACAATATGTCATACATTTAGATTGCAACAAACTGTCACGTTTTTTCACAGTGTAAATGGTATAACAACATTTTTCGATTTTCTAATTATAGTACTAGTACGTTTAGTATAGAACATCCAGCATGAAAGAGTGTTAAGTATAAAATGGGTTACCTTGATAAGCTGTCATCCTCTAATGAAATGGCATAAATGAAGCAGCAAATTTCCCGCAATTGCAGAAGTTTTAGGTGTAGATGACATTTCCTAGATGACAATCCCCTCATTTACCTAGCTAGCCAATGGACCCTCCGATAATCCAGGCAAACACCTTTTGGATCGGTGACTTCTCTATCTAGAATGACAGTTTATTTGTACAGATGGATTCATAACTATTATGTCTATAATTCATGAAGTAATAACGATGCTCAAATGACATATTATACATTTCAACCTCTAAAATCACATGTAGAAGAGAAGCTTAACAAAATTTAGCTTCTGCAATCAACTGCCGAGAATTTCAGAGTCTAACTGTCGAGGACGACAGTTCATCTGTAGACGGATGATTTCGTTACTGTCAGAATGGACATTATAAATGCAAAGACATTTTCAAGAATAAAAATATAATAATCCAACACTTCAAACAACATTTAAATTATCCGAAATAATCATATAAAGACACATTTAATCGAGTTTATTTGTGCATGTTGACCAGAATATCCCTAATTCAATCTTGGCTCATTTCACAAACTCAAACTTAATTTGTCCAATAATGATCAATAACCATTATTTACATGAAAGAAAAATGAAAAATATAATTGTAAGAAATACATTTATAAATAACTTACATAAACCAAAATGTTAACATTTTCATAGCACTAGAAAAATAGACAACAAAAAAATGAGACATTGTACCAATTCAGACCAAATTTGTAAAGAATAAAAAAAACAAATACCCCTAAATTTGAAAAATTAGAAGAGAAGAGAGCAACAAATGTAAAAAGAAAGAAAAAATAAAACCTCAAGAGATTAATGGTGATCTTCGTCGAAGGTGGACTGATTAACGGTTATTTGGCTTCAAGCCTGAACAAAAAATGGAGGACTTTAACGTCGTCGATGACCTTGAGCAAGAAAAAATTGAGCCGTTTGGATTTAGAGAATGAAAAAGAATGATAAGATTTTTACCTTTTAGGGAAAGGGAGAGAATAAGAGGATTCTTATATATACTAGTCTTTACCCGTGCTATGCACGGGCTAGGTTATCTTGAAGGCAATGTTAGTGTCTTAAATGTGTCGAATTCTCGTGAATTACATCATCAACCCAAAGTTTACTATGACTACAATGGAATGGACTTTTCCTCATTGAAAATGTATAGAAAGTTACTATGTCATATCATTCTAGACCAAGCAAGCAAAAATTTTCTAGCAAGTAAGCCTTATCTTAAGCCAAAATTGTCCCTACGTCAACCTTGGTGGATCTAATAGAAAGAGAGCAATATTTGATTACTGAAGGTTGCCTTGGTTCATTTACTAAATTTGTTTTCAAGTAGAAATTACTAACCTTTATCTGTGCTTCTGATTTAAATGCATGCCCTGCGATTGTTGGTATATCTTTCAGCTGGTTCATTTCTCCCTATGAAGGTTATGCAGAAAATTGAAACAACTAGAAGGTGGCCGAAACTATTGACTCTGCTCCATCCATTTCTGGATTTAAATTTCATTTGGAGATGTCTTGAGTCAATCTCCATTTTTTTAAAACATCCGTGTCTTTTGAATTAGTTTCTAAAGCAATTTCACTTTAAAAACAAATGATCCTACAAATCATTTCATGCCATACATCAGCTATCATATCAGGTACAAAGAATACCATTTTTAGGACTTAGTCATTAAACTTGGGACAAAGGACTAAGCTGGAATCCGTAATATGATAGATAGTTCAATTCTCATACTAATATTGAGTTGGAAATGTACAAAATAACCTAGAAAGGGAGCGATAATTTTACAACCCAAACACTTCTATCAAATTTCCAACACATTGATATGAAAAGATTGATGATATAAAACCCAAATATATGTACAAAAACAACTACGAAACATTCGAAAATTTTAATGCTACAAGTATCATCAGTTTTACTTTGGCTTATATATATTCGTCTCCATTAATTCAACAATTGAAAACTTTCTACCCCACAAGCCAAAAAATCATTTTGCTATCAATGTAGTTCTAGTAAAAGTATACAAATAGATATGATAATATGCAATTAGAGAACCTTACAAATACTTGACCAACAAATATTTCAGTTTCATGCTAGAAAAAAAAGAAAGAATGCTTATTAATCTCTTAAATGCCTACTAACAAGTTTTTTACTCTCTGAACAACATTTCAACGTTTAGCTCTAGCTAATTGTATTTACTCAGTTTAACAAGTTTGCAAATTATTTAATAACACTTGCGCTCTTTCTAGAACCATGGATTAACTCGGGTCTATAGAAAATAACAGTTTAATTGAAAATAACAAACAACAATTGTTGGTCCTCTAAGAAAATCAAACTTACCAAGTAGATCTGCCATTTAATTGCATTAATTACATATAAAAGTATTTATGTCCAAAGTTGATTGGACCTAGGGCATAATACTTACAAAGACTAACCTCGTCAATTGGCTCTAGACCACATCTTTCAAATATATCATCTAAAGGTGATCAAAATTCTTCCTTAATTGTTATAAAAAAAAAAAAAACACGGTATGTCATTTTCTTTGGATAAAGTTCAATTTCATTTTATCAACACCACTTGAGTACTAAATGTTTACGGAATATGATCAGCACAACGGGATATCCATTGCATCTATTGAAAACAAGGATAACAAAGGATGGGTGCAAGTGATTGGAAATACGATTATGAAAAATACTAATCGTGATCTCAAGGGATGAGGTGGTCTTTGGGTTTCTTAGAAATCATTCTTATGTATCCTTCATCTTTGTTTGTAGTTGTCAGTTGTTAATTTTATTTCCTATTTCTTTTTAAGTATATTTTGTTCTCTTTGCCCACATGGACTACTCTTAATCTTATTCATATAGATTTTCCAACGAAATTGCAATGCCTCCCAGTTGAAGAGTTTCATCTATTACCTGCTGGAGAATAAAGTAAAAAATTTACTATCACAACTTGTGAAGTATCTTTAGAAAACCAAACTTTTGATTACTGGATTGCACAAAAAGCAAAGGAAAGGATTGGTCCTATGAAGGTAAGATAAAGGGACACACATTCTGGTCAGGTCGCAACAAGTTGCGAGTCGAAGGTTTCGACTTTAGTTTTAAAAGGGTCTTGAGTTTTGATAATTCTTGAATCATAGTATCACCTTTTCAATTATCATTATTTGAACATTGCTTAAACAGTTTAATGATAAATAAGAAAAATTTACTCTTTACATTAAGAGGCTAAAATTATGCTGGAGAGACGAGACGAGAGCAGATGACATACACATTGAGTAAAAGACATAGCTTTATAATCTTGCCATTCGAGCATCTCTCCATCAGAGGATTGGCTGGACTCTTCAAGGCTACCATCAATTCTTCCACAGCCTCAATTGATAGACGCAGCACCTCTCCATGGCAATGGCGTTGATGATGGCCATCCCATCCATTCAAACATCGGTTGTTGTTCTTCCCTTTGTGGGTTGATTCCAATTTTGTAAGTGATTTTGGGAGAAATTTTGGATTTTTATGTAGTAGATTTGAGAGAGAGAACGAAGCACGGGTTAGGGAAATAGCTGTCGGCAATAAAGCAGACGAGTCATATGTGTTTCATTTGGCCACTGTAGAAAAATCAGGTTGAACGAGATAGGTGTAAACCCTCACGTGACAAGAATGAATAGTAAAGCCCTAACCCTCTCTTTTAAAAGTAGACTAGTCTTGTGACATGCAATGCACGATTTGAATTTTATAAAAGGAGATATTAGCATATTAAATAAGGAAACAAAGGGAGACTGCAAACAATAAAAAATTGATTCGATTTATTAAACGATTTAATTATATCAATTAGATATTCAACAATAAAATAAAGGATTCGATTAATTAAACGACTTACTTATATTTAATATAGTATTATCAAATACGTCATTTATAAGTAAAATAATCACTTAGACTAAAATAATAATGTTTGAAAAAATACATTTGAATTATAGCAACAAGAAATTGAGCCAACAAATTTTTCATCTTAATTATTTTAACATCTAAAAAAAATTTATATATAAAAAAAATTCGATAATTTTTAGGAATTTTTTTTCTTATTGTTACTTTTTCTTCTTGATAAATTAATTTTTAAAATAATCTAATACAATTTTTTGCATAAAAGAATGATTATTAAAAAATTTTACGTTAAAACCAAAAAAAAAAAAAAACAAATTTGACGTCAAACAAAAAAGAATTAAAAAGGAAAAAAGAAATAATTTTTTTAAAAAAATGCATTTTTAACACATATGTTTAATCTCCGTTTAACTATTTTCGATATTTATTTAGATCATTCGATATCTCCACGATATAGTTCTCAAAATGAGTTTCGAGAGAATGTAAACATTTACCGATTCGACTATCGTACAATCGTTGACGAATTTTTAAAGTTAACTTGTTATCGAAAATTTCGAAATAGTAATAAAATAATTGATTTTTTTAAGAAAAACGAATTATGCGTATTTTTTAAGACATACGTTTAATGTCCGTTTAACTATTTTTGATATTTATTTAGATCATTCGATGTCTCTATGAAATAGTTCTCAAAATGAGTTTCGAGAAAATGTAAAATATTTATCGATTTGACTATCGCACAGTCGTCGATGAATTTTTAAAGTTAGCTTGTTATCGAAAATTTCGAAATATAGTTTGAAAATGCCTACATTGACGTCCGATAACATTTGCTATGATTGACCGTTTCACGCACCGTTAACGACGTGCAATACTATGTCGCGAGTACTTCAAAACGATATTAAGAATATAATATTTCGACTTCATTTGATATCCCGTAATGAGCTTGAAAATAAACACAAAAACATAAGTAAAAAAAATTCGAGAGAATGTAAAACATTTATCGATTCGACTATCGTATAATCGTTGACGAATTTTTAAAGTTAACTTGTTATCGAAAATTTCGAAATAGTAATAAAATAATTGATTTTTTTTAAGAAAAACGAATTATTCGTATTTTTTAACACATACGTTTAATATCCGTTTAACTACTTTTGATATCTATTTAAATCATTCGATGTCTCTACGATATAGTTCTCAAAATGAGTTTCGAGAAAATGTAAAATATTTATCGATTCGACTATCGTATAATCGTCGACGAATTTTTAAAGTTAACTTGTTATCGAAAATTTCGAAATATAGTTTGAAAATGCCTACATTGACGTCCGATAACATTTGCTATGATTGACCGTTTCACGCACCGTGAACGACGTGCAATACTATGTCGCGAATACTTCAAAACGATATTTAAGAATATAATATTTCGAATTTATTTGATATTCCGTAATGAGCCTGAAAATGAATACAAAAACATAAGTAAAAATAATAATAATAATAATTAAAAATTTGAATTCAGGCACTCCGCACAGCGCGGAGTGCTTGGAAAATTTTATTTTATTATTTTTTTAGGATTTTTTTTGGGTAATTCGACCATAACTTTGGTTACGATTATCAGAATCCTGTCCATGACCTCAATTCGGAAAGCTCTTTTCAATGCGCACGTCGTGGCTACCTAGCTACGCTGGGTGGACATCATTTTTGAGGTCAAAATTCGATGTTTTCCCTTCCAAATCTCCTATAGTTATTTTCTTCATTTACACGTTTGATGTACATTTAACTATTTTTGATATTCATTTAAATAATTCGATATGTCTATAATATAATTCTCGAAATGAGTTTGATAGAATATAGAAAATATATTTTTTATAGATGTTGCGTAAAAAAAAAATTTTGTTTTTGGCATAAAAATTCCTAATAAAATTATTATCGCCCTACTTTTCTTAATTCCTTTACATAAAATGTATAAAAAAATATATTTTCTATATTACATCGAAACTCATTTCGAGCACTATATCATAGACACGTCAAATGATTTAAATGAATATCGAAAATAGTTAAACAAACATCAAACGCGTAAATGAAGAGGAAGGGAAAATAGCAAATTTTGACCTCGAAAATGATGTCCACCCAGCTTAGCAAGTGGCCACGACGTGCGCATCGAAAAGAGCTTTCCGAATTGGGGTCATGGGCACGATTCTGACAACCGTAGCCAAAGTTATGGTCGAATTACCAAAACAATCCGTAAAAAAAAAAAAAAATTTAGTGAAGCACTTTGCGCTGCGCGGAGTGCTCACTGGCAAGCACTCCGCGCAGCGCGGAGTGTCTAATTTTACTCTTCTTCTTCTGTGTTTTTTTTCTTACGGACTTATTTTTTTTCTAAATTTATTATTATTATTTTTTTAATTTGGCTATAAGTTTTGCTAAAGTTATCGGAATTGAGCCCATGACCCCAATTCAGAAAACTCTTTTCGACACGCACGTCATGGCCACCTAGCTTCGCTTGGTGGACATTGTTTTCGAGGTCAAATTTCGTCGTTTACCCTTCCAAATCCCCAATTATAGTTTGACATCAAATTTAAAAAATGCGTATAACTCGTCATTTTTTTAACGCAACATCTATAAAAAAATATATTGTCTATATTTTATCGAACTCGTTTCGAGAACTAGATTATGGACTCATCGAATTGATCTAAATGAATATCAAAAATAGTTAAAGTTACATCAAATGCGTTTCTTAAAAAGTTTACAAAAAAAATATATTAATAGTATAATTAAAAAAATTAAAATTAAAATTAAAAAAATCCTTGTCTGTGCAAAGTCAACAACTGTGGGCACAAGTGACCATTAAGTCCTCAATGTGTTAATTAGTGTAAGGTGGGATTTTCAAGGGTAAAGTGGGAAAACAATGTAAATGAGGGAAAAAAAAGGACAAACCATTGTAGCAAAATCGGATAAATTGGATTCAAGTGTGAAAACGGCTGTGACATAAATGAACAGTACCAAAAGTCTCTCTTTTAAGAGAGTAAAGATATATATTAAATAATGAAGTGAGAGTATTTGATGTGATGTTTTAAAGTTTTTGTACTATTTTTTTATCTAGTCAAATCAATTTTTAATGAAAGAATATTTGAATTATCTAAATGGAAAAAAATGTCCAAAATTTTCCAAAATTGACAATTTTGCAAAGACTTAAAAAAGGTGACTTTTTGTAAATGCAAAGTCAAAAATTGACTATTTTGGTAATTTTCACATAAAAAAATATGGATAAATGTGTATTATTATTGATTAATATGAATTTGTGTTAATAAAAAATGGTAAAAGAAGTTAAAAATGAACATAAACATATATATATATATCTTCTTCTTCTCTGATAAAACCCTAATTTTTCTCACCTTCTTCATTTTCATTGATCAAGAAAATTTTTCTCTTGCATTCATAATCCATTTTGAGATGTTAGTTATTAGAAATTTTTTTTATTTTACTTCTATAGTTTAATGTCTTGTAAATATTAAATAAAACTTTGACATATTTATTTAAAAATTTTGAAACTATTATTCATTGATTTCTTTATTTTTGAATCCTTCACAAATGTGATTATCACCATTATGGTTTTGAGTACTTTCTTTCATTCAAACCAAATAATATTTTCATTAAATGTTTCTTCAATGATAAGGCCAATCTGACCTTTTTTATCTAGCTCAATACTAATTATCACACTTAATGTGTTCTGCTGAAGAATCTGTTCCGCCCACTGTCATCTGCTTCTCGACATTTTCGACGGTTCAACTGTCGAATTTGACATTTACAAACCGTCGGGTTAAACATTTGAAAAGTCAAACTCGACATTTACAAACTGTCGGAATATGTAGTTTTACTATCAAATTGAACACTTAAAAACGATGGAAAGTCTTGATTTGACCTTTTACGAGATTCATCATGTTGCATGGGGAAAAGTTTGTTCATGTAGATAACGAATAAAAGTGGAGAGGGGACAAAACCACTTACATTCTGGTTCCGACAAGTAATACCGTAACCGGACTTTTGTTAATGTTGAAGGACAAATTTGATCTTCTTGATCCTCGCACTCAAATTAAAATGAAAGCCAATTAGTGTAATGCTTTTAAAGTCTAAGTGTGCTTGTATCACCCACACTTGATCTATCATTTATGAAAATTGTATACATTAAATCGTGTGTACCATTTCATCTTGATTGAAACATGGTACGCACAACATTTTAATGCAAACAAAGAAGTGCTCATTATGTTTTGCAAGAAAATGATGTCCAATGATATTACCATGATTTACGAACGTTTTCGATTGATAATAGTCATTTCAATCGTGCTTATTTTCAATTGGATACCAATTTTAATTGATAAATTAAACGAGTTTCGAAAGAAAGGAAGTTATAAAACGCACCAAAAACTATTTTTATGTACACAACCTTGGTCAAGTATCGAACATGATATGACCGTTGTTTTGTACTGTGGAGTAGCTCCATGACCCTATTTAAAAAACAAGCTACTACTCTTTACTATCTACTATTCCTTATTATAAACATTTTCTGTACAAAACACAAACAGTTTCCTTTGTCTATATCACATAAATAGAACCAATAAATGCAAAATTATATACATAAATAGAAAACAAAATGTTCTTCCCTGCAGTTGCCACATTCATCAGAAGTAGACCGTTGTGAAGATAGCTCTTTCTTCGACAACGAAATCATTTGGTTCCACCTCCAATTATAACAAGAATATGTGTACCAACACTTTGAGGATCATTCAGGTCATGAGTATGAATCTGCTCATATGTCATCATACATTGGTAAAATTAGTATTTTGAGATAAAGCACATAGAAAACAATGTGAAGAAATGCAATAACGTTCACCTTGTGTGCAAAAACAATCTGATCATAATACATAATATAACTCAATTGATTCATACAATCTATCGTAATCTGAATTCATCCATATTTTTTAAATAAGCAACTTCCCAAAAAATATATTTGAATTGCACATGATCTGAAAATTATGAAGAATGAGTCGTAACGGTGGTGGCATCGTTATACAAATAAAAACGTGAAGCACAAAAATATAACCACATATAAACAAATCAGTCACATGTGAAACGTTCGGATGGAAAAAATCTAACCATATACGGACAAATCAATCAAAAAATTATGAGATCATAACATTTCATATATGTTCATACAAAACACTCGTGCAATGTTAGAATGAACCAAAGTTTGACTTGTAGAACTGAGCGGAGGGAAGGACTGAACTTTCGTTCTCGACAGTTCATCTGTCGACTATTTCATTAGTCGAGAATTACTGAAGCTAACTATCGTTAGGTGCGATGACATTTCTCTACATTAGTGAACTGTCGACAGATGAACTATTAGGAAATCTACTTTTCACCTCTAAGAAAATAGGTATTATTAAATATTATTTCACTCCATATTCGAGCATAACAAAACATTAAAACCACAGGTATACTGTCAACTATCTAGCAAGAGTTCAACCCAAATACGAGTACCTCCCACAACAAATGGATTCCAAGTGATGGTAATGTTATTTCCACATCACACAAGTACCTAAATTATTAAAATGAAATATATGTCAAGTGTCAACCTAGATTTTCACCCAATGTTGAAACATCCAAAATACTTGAAATCTGGACTTTGAAAGTAAAGGAAGAGAATAAATATTAAACTGGAACCCTAGATAATTTTTTCCCTCAATATTAGTGTTGGCACGTGTAACGTGTGCATATAAGCATCACTAATAGAATATGTCTACAAAAGAGAAAATTGAAATTTATGACATGAAATTGTAGAAAGTAGGGGAAAAACATTTCTAACCATAACACAGCCAAAAATTATTCAAAATATCCAAAAAAATTATAGGATATTAAAAGAATTTTAACCTCTTTTTAATCCAAGCTCCAGCTCTTATTTTAATCCCAGCAAAAAGCTCCATTTTTTCGCATCTCATAAACCCTTTACAGATGAAAATATTACAAAAGCTGAGTAAAAAAAACAAGATTTTTCTCTCTTGGATTGAAGCCCGTAATGAGAGAAATGAGAGAGAGAGAGAGAGAGAGAGAGAGAGAGAGAGAGAGTTAGAGTTGTTTGAATGAGAGAAATAAAATTCATCTCTTTTTTTCCAACTTTTCATCGTTGAAATTGACAAGATTTTTATATCATTTCTTCCATTGGGTCAAATCTCATTTAATTAGGACATGTATGGAATTTGAAATTATTTTCAGGGGCAAATATGTCTTAAAATGACATTCTTGCAATGTTTTAAAAAAGTGACATTTTTGTAAATATCTTGAGAAAAATTGACATCCTCTGCAATTTTATCTTATCTTTTTTGTTATAAAGCTTAATAAATGAATAGTAAATGGGGAATTGTTTCTTTTAATATAGTAGGGATTTGTTGTTTGTAAATGAATAGTCAAATTAAGGATAAGATGGGAAAAGAAAATGCTTCCTGAATTAATAGTGCAGGCATGATTCCCTCTTTTAAGAGAGTAGAGATTTAGCCTTTTTTGATAGGGACAAAAATCAAATTTTTAGTAAATTTTAATAAAAATAGATGAAATATGTGATTGAAAAATAGTGAAACCATAAAATAAAATATGAGGTTTAAATTAATTATTAATTATTAATTTAAATTAAAGCCTAAATTTTAATTTCATTTGGCAAAACAGCACCCATACCACTGATCAGCTCCACTGAGAAAAAGGATATTTCAGTCATTTTGTCTCGTCTTTCCCATTTTGACAATTGACCCTACTGTCTATTGACATTTTTCTCTGCATAATACGGAAGTTTTGACCTGTGGGAAAAATGGGGTACTTTTAAGTTTGGCTTTGTCAAACCAACCATTTTCCATTTTAACCAAAAAAATCTAACATTCATCACAATGGCCATTTCTTGTGTAAAAGACAAAAACGCCCTTAAATGAGTTATATAATTACAAAAATAGAAATATGGTAAAAAGACAAAAATATCCTTAAGTTACAAATAAAAATCCAAACACTTCTCAATTGAAATTTGAAAACGAAGTCAGTCTTTTCATCAGTTTACTCTAACACGATAAAAACTCTTTCATTTTTCATCCACTTCAACCTCAAAATTTCATGAACTTATCAGTTATCAACCTCAACAGAAAAATTTCATTAAATTTCAGCACTTCAATTCGGTAAGTATCTTTTCCTAGTATTTAATTTTATTTTTATTGAAGTCGTATATTTTTTTTAAATGGTAGAAAAAATAATATTAGAGCCAAAATTCAGGCCAGCACCGATTTGACGTCGGAACTCATTCGATAACGGACGAACGGATGGTTCGGAGTAAACGGACGGTCCGTAATGGTTCGGACCGTCCGTTTGTAGACTCCCCCGCCCCTCGATTCTGATAATTTTATTTCTGATAATTTGTTCTGATATTTTTAATTTGTAATGCAGATATGAAAAAAGCATGTGTCCCAATCTGTTATTTCGGCGAATTTCAAAGGAAAGAAAATGGTCAATGGGAATGGAAATTGACGAGTGAAGGAGAAGGGGTTGCTGCTATTTCGATAACAAAAAATACTTCGTTTACAGAAATGTACAGTGAAATACAAAACATGCTTAACGTCGATTCCTTTCAGTACGATATGGAATTGGGATTTTTATTTCAAAAACATTCAACAATTTCGATTCCACCTTTGAAAGTTACTTCTAAAGCGCAAATAAAGCATCTAATTCAATTGAACCAAGGTCGAAAGACGACTCCTATTTGCGTAAGTTTGTTGAAGAAAATGTCATCGAGGGTGAACACGATGTTTTTTATGGAGAGGATCGTAATGAGAATGATTTTTGGGATACTGTTGAGATTGCTCGGGAGGATGATGTGGTTATTCTTGGGGCAGTTGCTACTCACCATGATGTCACCGTTACACGACGTTTTTTATTGAAATCGGTGGGCAGAATCGCTTCAAGTATTTTTTTTATGGCTCTTGGACAATGCATTAGAGGTTTTCGAAATGCGATGCGACCTCTAATTCTAGTTGATGGTACAACCCTAAAAGCTAGATATGAAGGAAAGTTGATTATTGCTACTTGTCAAGATGCCAATATCTAAATTTACCCTCTTGCATTTGGCATTGTCGATGGAGAGAATGATCTAGCAATGCATTGATTCTTCACGAAGTTGAGAGAAGTAATTGGGAACATCGAGAACCTTGCATTTGTGACTGACCAGGGGCAGTCAATAATAAATGGTATAGCCGAAATTTTTCCAGAAGCACGTCATAGTTATTGCATGTACCACATTCAGGGCAATCTGAAGACTAGGTACCGGGGCAGTGGCATCATTGTATTGTTTAGGAGAACTGCAGAAGCTTGTAGTTTTGAAGAGTATACAAAGTTCATGGGCGAAATAGAACATAAATCAGAAAGTGCATGGGAATATCTACCAGATATGGGGGTCGAACATTGGGCACGGTCACATTTTCCAGGACGTCGATACAACATGATGACGTCGAATAATGCAGAGTCGCTCAATGCATTATTCAAGAAGGATCTAGAGTTACCGATTCTCGCAATGATTGAACATATTCATAGCAAGTTGCAACATTGGTTTTATGACCGACGTGAAGAATCCCAAAATTGCGCGAGTGTGCTAGCTCCTGCACAGGAAGATCGATTATTCAAAACTTTGGAAGTGGCAAAAACTCTATTTGTGGAACCACTAGATCAATTTCACTTCTCCGTGAGATGCGGGCGCAATGTTGGATACATTGTAGACTTGAATGACAATACCTGCACGTGCAGAAAATTTCAGTTGGAAAGTTTTCCATGTGCACATGCTGTCGCAGTGGCTATGTATAGAGGATTTCCACCACACA
>NW_019227643.1:253176-292819 GCF_002742605.1 Olea europaea var. sylvestris | reverse complement strand
TTTTTCCTTTTACTATTTCTTTAAGTAATTATTTTAATTGGTTAGGTAAAAAAAATATTATTCAATTTAATTTATTCTTTAAATATTTCGTTAATCATGTGTTTTATTTATTTCATATTTAATTACTTTATTTCGATTATTTATTTGAATAAAAATAATAATATTTATTCGATTTTTCGTTTCACTATTTCTTTAATTGATTATCTTAATTGGTTAGGTAAAAAAAATATTATTCAATTTAATTTATTCTTTAAATATTTCGTTAATCATGTGTTTTATTTATTTCATATTTAATTACTCTATTTCAATTATTTATTTGAATAATATTTATTCGATTTTTCGTTTTACTATTTCTTTAATTAATTATCTTAATTGGTTAAGTAAAAAAATATTATTCAATTTAATTTATTCGTTAAATATTTCGTTAATTATGTATATTATTTATTTCATATTTAATTACTCTATTTCAATTATTTATTTGAATAATATTTATTCGATTTTTCGTTTTACTATTTCTTTAATTAATTATCTTAATTGGTTAAGTAAAAAAATATTATTCAATTTAATTTATTCGTTAAATATTTCGTTAATTATGTATATTATTTATTTCATATTTAATTACTCTATTTCAATTATTTATTTGAATAATATTTATTCGATTTTTCGTTTTACTATTTCTTTAATTAATTATCTTAATTGGTTAAGTAAAAAAATATTATTCAATTTAATTTATTCGTTAAATATTTCGTTAATTATGTATATTATTTATTTCATATTTAATTACTCTATTTTGATTATTTATTTGAATAAAAATAATAATATTTATTCGATTTTTCGTTTTCCTATTTCTTTAATTAATTATCTTAATTGGTCCCCAAAATTTTTAAAGCCATTTTCAACCAAACATTACATGAATCAGTCATCTTTGTTTCAATTGAATCCAACTGAGTCCATTTAATTATCAATTATCGTTTTATGTTTCGAATCAACTATTAAAAAGTTGCAATTAGGTCCCCAAAATTTTTAAAGCTTTTTTCGAACCAAATATTATATGAATCGATCATTTTTTTTCCAGTTGCATCCAATTTAGTCCATTTAATTCCCGATTATCATTATATGATCCAAATCAACTATTAAAAAATTGCAATAAATATACAATTAAATAAAAAAAAATTTACATTTTCAAAAAAATATCATACAATATACTCTATTTCGATTATTTATTTCTTTCAGTACAACACGAATCCTACTGATGTAAACAACATTTACATTTTAATAAAATAATATACAATGCACTAAAGATCACAGTTATATTCATACAAGTCGCAAGCTAATTTATGCCTCCACATATCAATCCAAGACTGATTTATTGTATCAACATTGCGACCAATGCTCAAGAACTCTATGTACTTGATTGCAAATAAGCCACAATCACCCCTGCAACCGAAGTAGAATATATTAGTTCCATAACATATAATTGAAAATTAAATCTGAAAATTAAGAAGTTGTAAATCCTTACGATCTTTCTTGTCTCGCCGTCGTCATGTTCCGCACAATGGCTAATCTATCATTTACTCAAATCATCGCATGACTAGCCATCATGGGCACGATCACAGCCAATGGCTCCAGTATTTGCTCCAGTTGACTTTGTGTCAGACAGCTATGATCAGAGTCGTACACATATATGGTGGAATCAGCAAATACGATCTCCACCGAAAAACAGTGTGAGTTCGCGATCACTGGAATGTACATATGTGTACAATCCGTCCACGACTTTCCGCACCTCAACTGTAGTCCAATCACCCACGCCAGCATGTACTCGGACAGAACATAATCATTCCCCTTGCTTAGGAGCTCGTGATGCTCAATATCTATGACACGAACGAGCACGCTTCTTACCCTTCGGGACCTCCGTCGCCCCCTCGGACACGAATACTACCTCGTCATCCGTCATCTCTGGCGTCCTCTCGTCCTTCGCAACCTGATCATCCCCCTCTACTACCACCTCTGATGTCCCCTCCGCTACCTCCTCGACCACCCCTGTCCCTCCCTCCCCCTCCTCTATCTCTGCCTCCTCCGGCACCTCCGGCCCGACCTCCACCCCGGGCATCCCGGCCTCCTCCGGCTCCTCCTGCCCGACCTCCACCCCCTCCCTCTCGGCCTCCGGGACCGAACCAAAAAACTCATCGATTCCCCCGGTCGTTGCCCACCAATCTCGAGGGACACCAGTCTCCCCGACATTCCCTCGGACGCCTGCTACATCGCCTCGAAGTGCTGCAACCTCAGTATGAAGGTCTCCTATATCTCGTCGCAACACTCCAATCTCATCTCGCAAAGCTACTACATCTGTCGTAAAATCTTGTCGCAACACCCCTATCTCCTCTCATACTGCGACGATCTCTGTCGTAAAATCCCGTCGCAACACCCCTATTGTGAGTTCGCGATCACTGGAATGTACATATGTGTACAATCCGTCCACGACTTTCCGCACCTCAACTGTAGTCCAATCACCCACGCCAGCATGTACTCGGACAGAACATAATCATTCCCCTTGCTTAGGAGCTCGTGATGCTCAATATCTACGACACGAACGAACTCAGAGCTCAGGATAACTCGACTAGGACTGTCATGAGATCTCGGGTATCTCCGCGCCCGATCGCGTAACAATTCCATAGCCAAGTCGATATGCTGAAACAAAAAAACACCAACAAAAAAGATAGAGTCATTTAAGTAAATGAACCAACAACTTCTATAAATATAATAAACGGAAACTCAAAAAACTTACATCATCAGCGAGCCAAGCTGAGGTCGTCAGTACATCTTCAAACCACTTTTTAGCATTGGGCACGATCATACAGCCGATGGTATAACTATCTCTGAAAAATGAAAAAACAGTTACGAAAAATACAAAAAAATAGTAGCAAAATCATAAAATACTTACTCGGACTTAAGGGATTTGAACCAATCATCGAACGCCTTCTGTCTGACTGGGTCGACGACGCGAAAAAAATTGGGGAACGCCCCATCCACAAACCCCCTTCTCTTCGCCTCGGCCGTGTATGGAGAAACGATGTACTGTGACGGCAATCTTGATCTCTTACCGACCATCAGCTCTGGCGCGTCAGTTGCACGCTTCTTACCCTTCGGGACCTCCGTCGCCCCCTCCGACACGAATACTACCTCGTCATCCGTCATCTCTGGCGTCCTCTCGTCCTTCGCAACCTGATCATCCCCCTCTACTACCACCTCTGATGTCCCCTCCGCTACCTCCTCGACCACCCCCGTCCCTCCCTCCACCCCCTCTATCTCGGCCTCCTCTGAGACCTCCACCCGGGGCATCACGGCCTCCTCCGGCTCCTCCTGCCCGACCTCCACCCCCTCCTTCCCGGCCTCCGGCACCGAACAAAAAAACTCATCGATTCCTGCGGCCGTTGCCCACCAATCTCGAGGAACACCAGTCTCCCCGACATTCCCTCGGACGCCTGCTACATCGCCTCGAAGTGCTGCAACCTCAGTATGAAGGTCTCCTATATCTTGTCGCAACACTCCAATCTCATCTCGCAAAGCTACTACATCTGTCGTAAAATCTTGTCGCAACACCCCTATCTCCTCTCATACTGCGACGATCTCTGTCGTAAAATCCCGTCGCAACACCCCTACATAAATTGCAAATATATAATACTCACCTGAGGACCGTCGAGGATAACTGTCAAATCTTTAGCCGATGGCTTTTCACGTGCTCGCCAATGAAGCATTCATGGGCAGCTGGTCTCCCTTCTGATCGCCCATTTGTTACCCAAAGCAGGGATAGCCTCATATGCCCACAACTGCAACAATTACCAAATAAAGCTTTACATATACATTTAATAAAAAAGTTTAACACGCGTTACGTTACACTGAATATTTACCTGCAAAGCCATGCAAAAGCCATATACATCATATTTGCAATCGCCCCTCTCCGATTTCGGCATATTATGTACCCTTCTGAATACATAGAGAGTATCGGTGTAACATCTCCGACCCCATGGAAAGCTGTTGAAAGTATCGACATCATCAACAAAATCCAATGAAAAAAGATCGATCGACGTCCTACGATGTCGACACCTCAATATACTCTCCAGTATATACACCAATCCTAACTTCAACTTGTCTAATATGTGATCGCATCTCCTAAATGCGTTCTCTAACTGTGGTGGTGTAACTGGCCCTTTACCTCCAAAATATAAATCCAATAACCTTTTTATTTGGTATAATACGGGCTCTAGCTTCTTCTTCCCCGGTACATCTCAAGCCTGTAATCAGGGCAAATTCAAGGATCGAGAATCTCGATACCTTCCCGTCCCCCATAGCAAAATATAGTTGATCGCCATCGACTGGTTTAAGCAGCCGGAGTAATAAAGAATCAATAATCTGTCTAGAGAACTGCACGTCCTTCAACGGATAGAACGACCATAAAAAGGATCGATAGAGTAAGTCAATATGCTCCTCGTCCAGCCCCTCAAGCACTGTCGCATAGCTGGCAAAGTTACAATACGTCGTAATTTTTCCCAAATGAGCCCTCAGATCGTTGTCCATATGATATTCCATCCTATAAAATTAATACATGTTAAAACCATATAAAAGAAATTATAAATAAAATATCGTACCTTCAAATTTAACCAATCAAATTTCATATTAATAAACCAATAAATAAATTCATCCAATCACATATTAAAACAGTTAAACAAAAAAATTTCCACATATTTGACTATTTAATGTTTATTTAAAAATTATATTTCGTTAATTATCTGACTATATATATATATATATATATATTATTTACAAATTTATTAGATTTTTATTTTTACTATTTCTTTAATTAATTATCTTAATTGATGAAGTACAAAAAATATTATTCAATTTAATTTATTCTTTAAATATTTCGTTAGTCATGTATATTATTTATTTCATATTTAATTACTCTATTTCGATTATTTATTTGAATAATATTTATTCGATTTTTCCTTTTACTATTTCTTTAATTCATTATCTTAATTGGTGAAGTACAAAAAATATTATTCAATTTAATTTATTCTTTAAATATTTCATTAATTATGTATATTATTTATTTCATATTTAATTACTCTATTTCTATTATTTATTTGAATAATATTTATTCGATTTTTTCTTTTACTATTTTTTTAATTCATTATCTTAGTTCGGTAAGTAAAAAAAATATTGTTTTTTTAATTTATTCTTTAAATATTTCGTTAATTATGTATATTATTTATTTCGATTATTGATTTGAATAAAAATAATAATATTTATTCGATTTTTCGTTTCACTATTTCTTTAATTAATTATCTTAATTGGTTAGGTAAAAAAAATATTATTCTATTTAATTTATTCTTTAAATATTTAGTTAATCATGTGTTTTATTTATTTCATAATTTAATTACTCTATTTTGATTATTTATTTGAGTAATATTTATTCGATTTTTCCTTTTACTATTTCTTTAATTTATTATCTTAATTCGTTAAGTAAAAAAATTATTGTTTTTTAATTTATTCTTTAAATATTTCGTTAATTATGTATATTATTTATTTCGATTATTTATTTGAATAAAAATAATAATATTTATTCGATTTTTCGTTTCACTATTTCTTTAATTAATTATCTTAATTGGTTAGGTAAAAAAAATATTATTCAATTTATTTTATTCTTTAAATATTTCGTTAATCATGTGCTTTATTTATTTCATATTTAATTACTCTATTTTGATTATTTATTTGAATAATATTTATTCGATTTTTCCTTTTACTATTTCTTTAATTCATTAGCTTAATTCGTTAAGTAAAAAAAATTTTGTTTTTTATTTTATTCTTTAAATATTTCGTTAATTATGTATATTATTTATTTCATATTTAATTACTTCATTTCGATTATTTATTTGAATAAAAATAATAATACTTATTCGATTTTTTGTTTTACTATTTCTTTAATTAATTATCTTAATTGGTGAAGTACAAAAAATATTATTCAATTTAATTTATTCTTTAAATATTTCGTTAATTATGTGTATTATTTATTTCATATTTAATTACTCTATTTCGATTATTTATTTGAATAATATTTATTCAATTTTTTCTTTTACTATTTGTTTAATTCGTTATCTTAATTGGTGAAGTACAAAAAATATTATTCAATTTAATTTATTCTTTAAATATTTCGTTAATTATGTATATTATTTATTTCATATTTAATTACTCTATTTCGATTATTTATTTGAATAATATTTATTCGATTTTTTCTATTTTTTTAATTCATTAACTTAGTTCGTTAAGTAAAAAAAATATTATTTTTTAAAATTTATTCTTTAAATATTTCGTTAATTATGTATATTATTTATTTCGATTATTTATTTGAATAAAAATAATAATATTTATTCGATTTTTCGTTTCACTATTTCTTTAATTAATTATCTTAATTGATTAGGTAAAAAAAATATTATTCAATTTAATTTATTCTTTTAATATTTCATTAATCACGTGTTTTATTTATTTTATATTTAATTACTCTATTTCGATTATTTATTTGAATAATATTTATTTGATTTTTCCTTTTACTATTTGTTTAATTCATTATCTTAATTCGTTAAGTAAAAAAAATATTGTTTTTTAATTTATTCTTTCAATATTTCGTAAATTATGTATATTATTTATTTCATATGTAATTACTCTATTTCGATTATTTATTTGAAACGTATATTTAAGTAAAAAAGAAAAAAAATTAAAACTCAATTTAATTTATCTTTAAATATTTCGTTAATTCCCCTTAATATATTATTTATTTTATATTTTATTTTATTTCTTAACACAAAAATAAAACAATAATTCTAAAAAGAAAAAAAATTATTTTTGACCAAAATCCGGGTCTGGACCTGGACCAAAATTCGGGTCCGGGCCCGGACCATATGGTCTTGGTCCGGTGGTTCGTTATGGATCATCCGGTCTGGCCCCGTCGATGGAGCTCACGGACCAAACCGACGGAGCTCGCCGGAAACTCCATTTCCGGCGAGCTTCGTCCCTTTTTTCACTTTTTTTCAACATTTTAATCTCAAATTCGATATTTTCTTACATTTTAACCATAAAAACATGAATTTAACCCATATTTATATCCTAAACATTCAAACTTTCACAAATTTAAAGTAATTATTTATAGAAAACATGTCTAACATTCCAGAAAATGACGGTTTTCGGCAAATCGAGGTGGCTCTGGTCTTGGTCGAAGTTGGTGAGGTCCGGGCAGTCCGTAGGCGACGTCGAGCGGTCCGTAGCAGATTTTTTTTTTTTCTCTATTTTCTCCTCTTCTTTCCTAAATGAAGATATTTTCGACCCTACATATTTTGTTTATATTTTCCATTTTTTTTTTTTTTTTACTTTAACAAATAACTTTGTCAAAGCCTGTTATGGAAAACACACCGGGTGGGGCAGCCATTGCCCACCATTTCGTCGGGAAAAATTCCCCGCGGTTGTGTTATCAAATAGCATCAACAGCAATTAAGTTTCTTATTTCGGAGTGAATTTGGCTGAGGAGGAGAGGAATTGAAGTTGGGAAATTTCGTAGGGTTTGTTCGAGAAACTTCACTGGTTGGAGGTATTGAAACTGCAAAGGGACAGTGGGACACCCCTTGTCTGATCGTGAAGTTTGTTTTGTTTAGTGGCATCACATACTGTATGTGGGAATTTATGAACACTACTCACTCTTTCCTTGTCTGTTTAGATGGCTTGTGTGTGTGTGTGTGTGTGTGTGTGTACATATATATATATATATATATATAATCAGAAAATAATAGTGCTGGCATTTTTTTTGATACGTTGCTACTGTCTTTTGGGTTCATGTTCAGGTTTCTGTTTAGCATCGTTTAATAAAAGAAAGACATTGAAGTTTGATTTTTACCCTTTTCTTCATCTGTTGGGATGAGGTGCTTGAATCTTGAGCTGAAGTTGGGTCCCATCCTACTGCTTCTTATATGTGGTATGCTTTCCTAGATTATGTTGAAAATGGAATGTTGCCTCATTAAACTGATAGTCTGAACAGAGAGAGTCATCTTTACGTTTTTTTATATATGGCAACATATATTCATGATCATTCCACACGTTGTTCACTTGAAAATTTTCTTTCTTTGCATACAATTCATTGTTAAATACTATCAAAAGGATGATGATTTTTTTGCCGTTAATTGAAATATGATTAATTTCTTTTCTTTTTTATTTTTTCTTTTCATTGTGCCTTAAATCTTTTTAATAACGGCGCAATTGGAAGGTTTATGCTATGAAGGGAGGAAGAATCAGATATTCTGAATATACAAGTTACCTTTTTTGGGCACTTTTGCTTGTTTTATTTTGTGATACTGAGTAGGATATTAAATTTGAGCTACATACGTAAATAAGTAGTGAATTGCTTAGAAACTGGGGTTAAGATCTTCATATAACTGAGAGTCGTGTGTGTACACGTCTGAGGCTCTGAGTGTGGGCATTTACACGAGGCCAAAATTAGTGTTTTTTTTTAATTATTCCAATTGTAGTTGGTCATATCAATTTCTTCTTCCAGCTACTATCACAACTAGGGCATCTGCTACTGAAGATGGTTATAAGAAGTGTGAACATACTGTCAAGAACTGGGCATTCTCTTCCCGTGATTCTGAAATTAAAGATGACAAATGCATACTGCGGGACTTGCTTTTTTTCCTTCATGTTCCTAGGACAGGAGGGCGAACATATTTCCATTGGTAACTTATTTGTGCTACTAATAGATTCTATGCCACTTCACGCCACTCTTGCAAAAGGAAAGATGAAGGGAAAATGTCACAAAAGTATTCTACCCTATTTTTTTGTTAAACAACAAATACAAAGGGTGTATGCTTATATTCAGATTTCCCATATGCAGTTTCTTGAAGAAGCTATATGCAAATGCCCAAGAATGTCCACGCTCTTATGATAAGTTAAGGTTTGATCCAAGGTAACATTTTCAATTTTCCTTCCATTTTGCATGCTGAAATTCATTGCTAATGCTTGAGAACAGCTTGATGAGGTGAATATATCTAGTAATTACACTTGATAGTTGACACAAGCGAACAAATTCTACATTATGACATGAGAATATCTTTCAATAACAATATGAGGCCAACTTTGCATTTGTCACAAATGCGTTTGAACTTGGGTATTCACTGCTGAGTGCTGAGAGTTCAGTTGTTGCCCATGACAAGCTCTAAACCTGGCACTAGATAGTTATTGTGAATACAAAAGAATAAATTTTATCTACCTTGATAGGATGGTGCCTGAGTTATTAGTATATATGCTTATGATAAAAGAGTTAGGGTTTGACGACTTGTTTAGGAATTACATACCTGTAGCTGATTTGATGAGGAAATTCAGTAATTGATGGAATTGTTCTTATTGGAACTTTGGGCTATGTATGTAAATTCTGAAACAGTTAACTGATTGAATGAATAACTTTCACTTGATTATTATAGCTGTCGTCTTATAGGATATGTTGACCTCTATTTATTGTTTCTAGCCTTTAGGAAGATATAACTAATCTTTGCTGATTTGCTTTGTTTATACATAACTATCAAGACTCACCATATATAGGCACAATGGAAAGATGATGCTACCTACTGTTTCCTTTGCAATATCTCATACATCATAAGAAAAGCCCTTTTTTTTCTGTCAAGATGTCTAAGCTATATATTTTGTTTCAATGAGCAGAGAATCAAACTGCCGGTTATTAAGTACACATGACGACTATAGCATGATATTTAAACTTCCCAAGGAGCAAACCTCAGTGGTTACAATACTTAGAAACCCTATTGAACGAGTCTTTAGCACTTACGAATTTTCGGTGGAGGTAGCAGCTAGGTTTTTGGTATTCCGTAACTTCACATCTTTATCAAGAATGGCGAAACGTGCACGTCTGAAGGCAGGTGGGGTAAGCACACTGGACATCTGGCCATGGAAATATTTGGTCCCTTGGATGAGAGAAGATCTATTTGCCCGAGTACGTTTTGCAATTAGTTTTGGAAACTTACTTTATGGGATTTTCCTCTTTCATCCTTTCACGATAATTCTTTAAGGGTTTTTGTGCATTTTTCTCTGCCAATGCTCAATGAAGTACAGTGCATGTTGTTGTGGTTGGAGCAAAATCATAATATTAGGACTACAATGTCTATATTCTGACAACTTAGCAGTTGTATCGCACCTTAACCTTGTTGATTTTTCTCAAACCAACTAATTGAAGTTATGTAAATGTTCCTTCTTAAATTAATATTACTCTGTTATTTCTTGCCATGAAACACTTA
The DNA here is from genome assembly GCF_002742605.1 of Olea europaea var. sylvestris. NCBI lineage: Eukaryota > Viridiplantae > Streptophyta > Magnoliopsida > Lamiales > Oleaceae > Olea > Olea europaea. The sequence continues at coordinate 282,479 of NW_019227643.1, read as the reverse complement.
TTTTTATTGAATGCCTGTCCTTTCGGTGGCATGCCCTATCCATCTTAGCTATGACTAAATATTTGCACATTGTACATTCTTAAATTTACAATCAAAATTTTTAAGATGTAGAAGCGGCAGATATGGCTAATTTCTTTGAGGTGTCGTGGTCTTTAGAAATGGGATAAGCTTTCAGATCAGCTGCATTCTTGTTAGCAACTTCTCTTTGTTGATTCCATTCCATATTTATATTCCAAGTCGAATCTCTGAATATATATCCATTGACTAACCTGACTCTTGAAAAGATTTTTTTGCAAAGAGATATTAAATTTTTTAAATTAATTTACAAACTGTAGCTGAATCAATTTTAATACACTAATTGGACAGTGAAGGTTCTGGACAAAATTGAGAGTAAAAACACAAAATGTAGGATATTTTCTAGGTTCTATGTATCTCATCATGCTCATTGTAATGTTTGGAAATCTTTAGACGACTTCATTCAAAAGATTGCAATCAGGTTCCCCACTCACTTTATCTGTTATACAATGGTTAACAGTAATTTCTGACCTAAGCGTCTGTCATGATTCTATTATCTGTTTAAGTCAGCGGTGAATCATATGATGTCGCAATTTGCAGGTGAAACAAATGTCTTGAATTACAAACATTCTTTTGCAGAACAAATTTCTAAAACTTTGATTTGATGATTTCATCCTCCTATTCTGGATTAATGGCACCGTTTGAATGCTATTTTGTTATCGCTTTTCATTGATGTCATATTTTAACGTCTTATTTTATATTTATATGGCAGAGGGATGCTAGAATTAGCAAAGGCCAATCTTATATCCTAAGTAATGACTCATATGATATGGAAGAAATTTTGATGCCCCTACGTGATTACATTAATGATCCTATTGCTCGAGACATCATCCACAATGGGGCCACCTTCCAGGTCCTGTAATCTACTGCTCCTTAGGTCTTATTGCTTGTTTGGTAGTGCTGTTAAGTGCTTATAATCAATGGATTTTACATAATGTGTGGATAATAAGTGTATAGTAAGTTGTGGGTCCTACGATATATGTTGATAAAAAAATATGTTTTTCAGCTTAAATTATAATCTAAGCTTTGCCAAACATGTTAGTCTTTATGTGGTCATTTCTTTTATATTCTCGAAGGTGGGATTTAGGAATTGAACCATTTAGGCAGAAAGGCCATAACAATATTGTTACACTTTAAATTTGGGGACACAATCTTAAATATTTGACCAGTCATGAAAATTGTGCAGCACTTGCACATTATGTGATATACACAAAAATAGCTGGCTTGAATGGAAGTTATGAGCTTTGAGGATGTATGAAAAATGTTATGCAGTTTTACTTTGTATCAGCATAGAAGTAGTTAGTGCCTCATTGTCCAATATTTATTTGTAAATTTGGCCACTGAGAGATGGATGTGCTGGATGCAAAGAGAATAGCAAGTGGAGTTATGTAGATGATATATGTTGACCGACGTGTGATTTGTGATATTTTCTGACCTTGTGTCTCTCCTTTAGACTTCAAAAGTATTCACTTTACTGATTTATTTTTTGATTCATAGATTGCAGGACTTACAAACAACTCTTATTTAGCCGAATCACATGCAGTGCGCCATTGTGTACTAAAGTATCAGGGTCTTGGTCATTATGTGCTTGAAGTTGTGAAGGTGATGATAAAAGGTTTCCACAATCATGCATAACGTGGAATATTAATGTTTATCTTCTTGATTAGTTTCTTTATTCTATGGTTTGAATCGTAGTAGATCATTGTAAATCTTGCAGAAGAGATTGGATCATATGTTGTATGTCGGACTTACTGAGAAACACAGAGAGTCAGCTTCTATGTTCGCAAGTTTAGTTGGTGCACAGGTGGTAGCTCAGTTGACAAAATCAAGCTCCAGTTCTGATTCTGCCATTAATAATGGTTCAGGTTAGTAATCAGAACTAACTGGTCCAGATAACTTGTCAATTATGTCTTTGTTGCAACAAATAAAAATCAAAGATATTGAGCTTGAAAAGGAATTTTTAAGTCTTGCATGTTATATAGCTTCAGGCTTCCATGTTAGCAATTTCTTGTTTGCTCGACACCAAAACAATGGGTGGGTTGTCTTCACTCCTAATTTTAAAGACATCATTTTATCTTAAAGCAGGTTGATTTCTGAATGGGCCCCAATTGAGAAAAAGGGTTATATCAGAATTGTCTTCTGCCTAACCAAGCTGGATTTAGATTCCAGTTCAATGCACGTGATAAATGTTTTCATTGAAGTGATTGTCCTTCGACAATGTGTTTGATAAATGTTATGAAATTTGAGTTGGCCTACGTGATAGTGGTTTTCCTTAAATAATGTTCTACTTCTGCTACAGAACACAGATCCTTGCTTCCGAATTCCAAGTCTGATGCAAATCAAGTAAGGAGTGACTGCAATTTTGCTTCTAACAATCTTTTGAGATTAAAATTCAGGGACTGTAATATATCATTTTGCCAAATTACAGGAAAACAACACTTACACAAAGCTAAAGAAAGTATCATCAGCTAGCAAGGACGAAGCAGCAAACAGTAATGTACACCCCCAGCAACGGCTTGTATTTCTTCGTGTTAATCTTCCCCTTTCTTTTCTTTTCGTTTCTTTTATTTTCTTTTGAGCAGGCTAAGTTCTCCCTGCCACTGTAACAGATGGAGGTTGGAAAACTTCTGGAAGCATACGAGTCCTGTATTTCAAGCTTACGAAACTCCCAATCAGATCGACGTGCAAAATCCTTGAAAAGAATTTCTCCTGCAAACTTTACAAAAGAGGTATGATAGCTTAAATTGGTCTGTCATGCAGGAGTTCTATTTTTCTGACTGCCTAGTAACTTTTTTTATATTATGTACTCTTCCCATCCTTGCCATTGATCGCATTAGCTTAACAATTTTTAGGCTCGTCGTAAGGTACCTGAACTGCTACTTCAGGAAATTACATCACTGAACAGCCTAGATACGCAGCTGTACAATTATGCTCGGGACATCTTTGCAAAGCAACAGGCACTTGTGATGCAAAATATGGTTCAGGCAGTAAGTTTCATTTCTTTTTTCCTCATGTGCCTTTTGGGCTTTGCATTGCTTCTATACTGCTAAAAAGAGAGATTTTGAGTGCAGTTACGATAGTTTATGCATCAACATTGGAAAGAGGTGAAATTTTAGGATGATCGGGTAAACTTTTGGGCAGATTACACGTGCCAAGTTAAAAAAACATTCGTGTTATCTATTATCTGCTGAGAGCTATATTTCATGTAGCTGGCTTTTCTTGAGTTAGAAGGGTAAGGATGAAAATTTATCTTATTTATAATTGAGGGCATTTTATATAGATCAAATACGACAAAAAAAAATGTCACCCCTACATCCAACCTTTCTACATCTATCTCATGCACCCGCGACTGGATATAAGGAGCTTGGGATGGTATATTTTCATTCTCTCTACTAGTGTCATTTTACTCAAAACTTTTTTCAAATTCATTCTTAGTTTGTCATTGTTTGAGACTCAACAGTCTGGCTGCCAATCGAGTGTACATTTTTTTCTTGATTCCATAACAGGGGTTGGCTTACTAGATAATATTATATAATGACTTGTATTGTCATCCAATTTTTTGATGCACGTAGTATTACATATCAACTGCCTATGACGAAGAGAACTTCTTGATTATTCGTCTGCAATTGATTGTTCAATCGTAGGCTTTTCTAGAATCCAGAGAGTATCTATCTTTCACGTCTCCTTGGCTGTCATATATTTCATGCATCTAATTCTATTTGTTATTCTATTGATTCTACGCTTTCATTTACAAAGTGGAGAGGTATAATATTGCTCGATTATACGACAGAATTTCGATTTTTTTTTCCTCACAACTAATGTGTATCTTATTCTATGCAGAAGAACCTGCCAAGTACAGTAGACGAGCATGCATACCTCTCCTCAGGGAAAGTCCTTTTCTTGGTCATAGCCTGTCTCTTGGTTCTTTTCTTCGTGTTTCATTTTGTAAATGCAAGGAGAAGGACTTCGAAAGTTAAATTGTAATTTTAGTCCGAATGAAGTAGAAAGATGAAAGAACCTCGTTGAATATGAATTTCAGTAGAAAATAATAGTTATTCCTTGGATATACAAAATGTCAAAATCCCTAACATTTTGCATTCTGGGAAATAAAATAAAAATTGAAGGGACTCAATTCTTCATTTTTGAAGGATATTTGCAAAAGGATATGGAGATTTTTTATTTATTTTTATTTTTTGGTAATTTTTCTACTAGCTTAGCAAGCAAATGACAATTCAAAATTGAACCAAAAAAAGAAAATTATAATCGACGGTTTTTTTGAACCAAGAAAATNACTAGCTTAGCAAGCAAATGACAATTCAAAATTGAACCAAAAAAAGAAAATTATAATCGACGGTTTTTTTGAACCAAGAAAATCAAAGTAAACAACATGAAATATATCAATATAACACGATTTTTCCTACATAATGAAAAAATATATATTTAAAACATATTTTCTACATTACAAAAATAAAAACTTTCGTTATTATAACAGCAATAATATATGATATCCTGATTATGAAATTGATGTTATTTATCGAGTTTTATTGGTAGTCATCATGAAATTCAAACCCACAAATCTTGATCGTTCATTCCCATCACATCAACATATTATTAGTCCATCCATGCCAGTCAAAATGCTATGAGCATCACTAGGTGGACTTTACATGTTCATAAATCATTGCCTTGATAGAAATTATAATTTAGATTTTTATCGGTCAGAGTTAATAATTAATTTCAATCACATATTTCACATGATCTATAACTTTCAACTATACATTTTATAAATTTTTTATCAAAATTTACTAAAAATTTGATTTTAATTTCCATCAAAAACAGTATTTGAACCAAATGGCCCCACCATCACTCCGACCCCACCCTCCAAAATCGAAAATCACATTACACCACTCCAACTTCACTTACAATGCACCTCCACCACACCCAAAAAATGCCAGTAAACAAGCCCTAAAAATTTTACAGTCTTCCATGATTTTCCTTCATTTTTAAGTTATGTATTGGACTTTCTCGTTTACCCAAAGTCCAGTGAGTACAATCCAGACAAAGCCACATTCATAAGGTAAAACAAATGACGTTCCCCAATGCCCCTATCTTCTTTCCCCATCTTTTTTTTCCTGCTAAAAAGCTTAGCTCTTTCCTTTTTTTCTCTATGCAGAAGCTCCTCCATGCCCTAATGTCTTAAAAAGGGTATAGGGTTTATGTTCTGGTAAGTACTGAAAAGTACACTTCCATTATCATGCATTTTCTTACCCATTTCTTCGTACCCTTTTCTGAGTTTTTACTCTTTTTTACTGCAAAAGTTCACTCTTTCCCCCCCTTTTACATTTCCTTTTTCTGCATGCATTTTCCTTCCAAAAATGTGGTCTCCAAACAGTGCATTTTCACCCTTTTTTTCTTGAGGGACGTACAGGATATTTTTGATGATAATGCTTTTTTCTTCTTATTCTTGTTTGCATTTTCTCAGCAGCCGACAGAACCGCTGGTTTTTTATTCTTATGAGGGGTGAGGTTTGAATTGAAATTGAAAGGGAAATAGAAGTTTAGAAATAAACTTCTATACGATGTCGTATCATAGAAGAAAAAAGAAACGGACTTTTCCCTCATTTTTTTAATTAAAACACGTGCTTTTTTATCTTACATTTCCTGGTTTAGAATTTACCATTTCCATTTTCCACCAAAAAATTGATGGGTTTGGGATGTTTTTTTTAGTTGTAGTACCCATTTTCCAATTAACTCTATATTTTTTATATGCCATTTTCTTGTATTATAATGATTTGGCTACTACTAATTTGACAACTGCTTAATTAGTAACTACTGAAATACTAATTAGAATATAAATTTAGTAATATTCCAAGAGGGGAAGAAATCATAAATAAAACAGATGATTCTGAGAATCTTAAATCATAGGATTCCTATTTTTTTATTGTCTTTAAATGGTACCAAGATTTTCAAGAAAATTGGTAACTTTGTAACTTCTCTCAAAATCATTCCATTACATAAGATTCTCTTAGCCCATATGATAATGTTGCAAATGCTTGTTTACTAATCCAATCTATCAGAAAAAAATCAGTTTATTTGTTTTCCTAAAGCTTTTGATAAGAACCTTAACCAATAAAATCATCCTCTTTGTTATATTATTAATAAATATAATATTCTTTTTCTTGGCCCTTGACATGGCTTGCTTTTGCTAGATTGCGTTACAGCGTATGTCTTTTTTTATATTGTTCAGAATATGAATATGGTTGAACCTAATAGCTGTTGGGATGGGATTGTTAATGAGACCATGCCCGATGAAGAGTTTGAGAGCATATTCAGTCTTTTGGATTTTCCCATGGAGAGTTTGGAAGGAGATGAACTGATTGGAGACTGGGACGTGAGTAAGTCACAATGCCTAGGGCCTATTCCGACAGACACATTAATGAAGTTGCCACCGAATCCACGGGGCAAAATTGGCACTGTGTTACCACAATCCCTGCCTAAATCGGTTGCTCCGGTGAGTTTAACATGCCAAGTTCTGTGAAATTAATAGATAGTATTATATATGCTGCAATTGAATCTTTTTTCAAAACTTTCTGGATCCGGATTTTTTCTCTTTAAATATTATTCTCGCCTTTTTTGTAGAATGAGGATTCATGTAGTGTGTGTTTGAGCCCCTTTAATTTTGAAAAATGTATTATGTATTAGTAGATTGATGGAGAATGTGTAGTTAAAAAAGAAGGAAATTTTTTTGATTTGCGTGTAATATTATTTTAATGAAATCTATTGTTGAAAATGAGTATTATAGAAAAAATAATGTGATAGAATATAAAATAATGAGTACAAACAGGGGCTAAAACTGAGATGCAATGATAAAAGACGAATAATCTTTTTCCTCTTGAATGGCTTGTGATGTGTCGAACTCAAAATCCCCACCAGCTGTCGCTAAAATGATCTTGAATTGAGTTTCTCATAGCTAATGCCTATCTGTGGGCTTACTACAAGCATTTGGGCCTCTTGCCCTTAGAAGCCAGTTTGAAGGCAAGTTGATGTGCTTGTAACTTTGGTTTGTGTAGGCACCTACTGGGAATGACCAACCCTTGTTTCGAATGGGGCAACCTAAGCATGTTGCTTCCAGTTGATGGTCGGTCAATGAAATCACCTAGCTGAGTGTGAGAGATGCCACAGACATGGGTTCTTAAAATGAGTGTTGGGTTTTGTAACGAGTCTAATTGAGTACATTGCTGTTTCCCAAGTAAAGATTGGTTAGTGGGCTTATAAACACTTGGACAGCCTTCTCATGCAAGTTAAGTTCTACCAAATCTCGGATGAAATTTGTTGCTGTCGTGGTGACCCATGGACAACTGCTACCATCAAAGACTGGGTACATGCAGCCGCTGAGCTCTGAAGGGGTTCCCATGGATGTTAATTTTTACTAGCAGTGCATTGTAACAGTCTGTTTTAATTCTCACATTGCTAAGGCTTGGCTGTGACTTATAAGGACTCGGGCATATCCTTCCTAGAAGCTTGTTTTGAGATCATTCTACTCAATGTGCTGTAAGAAGAAATTAAGAACTTGAATGTCTTTGAATAAATCAAAAAAGTGACCTTATTATTCAATTAGTAGGCTTGAATTACAAGTAACACCAGCAATATTTTTAAAACCCATGGACATTAAAGTTTAGGATTATCTGACTACAATTGTGGAAGTAATGAGGTCATTGCAATATTACCAAGTATTCTTCGAGGATGATGAAAAATATATCCTGCCTCCCATATACCTTCTAATTTTAACTCTATGGACTTAGTTTTTCTATAAAGTGAAACTACGAGACTTTGTCGGTGTTGTGCTCTGTTCCTTATGAAGCTTCACGTTTCGTTTATAAAATTCTGAATTCATGAAGTTCGATGTAACTTGCTAAGCTTTCTAGTTTAAAATACATTTTGCACATGGAAGCCCGGTGTTCAATGTGGGTAAAAGTTGATACATGCTGCGCATGTTCACTAAATGAATATGTGAGCTCAAATTATATCCGTGTCTGTTGAGGTCCAGCAGGTCATTCTGGAGTCTACTGTTGCATCACTCGTCTTGATTTCACTGGGTGACATTTTTTGAATACAACACAGAAAATCTTTTCAATTCTGACTGAATATTTGTGGCGATCCTCAGATGAAACCCTCCTTCGGGGAAAATAGGATTATGACCGACTGCTGAAGTGGTCATTATTTAAACCGAAGGTGGTATTTAACATGATATCATCTGCATCTCTTGCTGACTTATCACTTTCTTGGGCTGCTGTGATGGTATTGTTGTTTAGTTGGTGACATTGATACCACTATATTAAATATCTGCGTTGTATGCATGCCTTGTTCAAATTTTTTTATCGTGTGGAACTTAACGTGGCTAGATTGTGGAATCACATAGCTGTATCATCATTTTTTTATGCATTATATCTGCCATTAATGCCATTATTTCTGCTCTGATCTTTGTTTGATTGCTTTACTATAAAGATTGATGAAATTCATGAGCAAAAGCAGCTTCTAGAAGAAACCCCCAGCTCAGTTATTCTTCGCCAGCATAAATTTACCGAGGGCCAAGAGTATGGTGTTTTCCAGACGCAAAGCCCTGTTTCTGTGCTGGAAAGCTGCAGATACTGCTCTGTTGGAAAGTGTGCGCCGATCAAATCTAAGCGAGTTAAATTTCTCCCATGGCTTTCAGCTGGCATTGTCATTCCCGTTCAAGGCAGATCAAAGCGAGTTAGATCCTCGACTGTAAACCCATGGCTTTTGATTTCTCCTATATCTTCTGCCTCTTCTACCTCTAAGAAGACTTCAAATTTTAGGAAGAACAAAGATAAGAGGAAGAAATTGTCCCAGCTTTCAGTTTCCAACGAAACCATGGACTATCCTTCTCAGAAGGTTAAAGCTTCATCAATGGTATCAAATTCTGTAGAGCCACAAAATACTTCCTTACAGAGAGTTACAGCATCAAAGAAATGCACACATTGTGAAGTGACAAAGACACCACAATGGAGAGAGGGACCATTAGGGCCAAAGACTCTCTGCAATGCATGTGGCGTTCGATACAGGTCTGGACGCCTATTTCCAGAATATCGTCCAGCAGCCAGTCCTACATTTGTTCCATCTCAGCACTCCAACTCCCACAAGAAGGTTACAGAGATGAGAAACAAAGGTAAACAGCATGCAGATAAGGTCGAGGAGCCCCTAATTTCTCCACTTTCTGGTTTTGCTCCCATGGGAAGCTATTTGTTCGATTTTATATGCTGAAATAAACGGCGTTGAAGTTCTAGTTTTCGGGCCGATTCAGTTCTAAATTTTTTTCAGAATGCTTGTTTGTTGTTCTTCTTTCCTATATGCATGGAGGCATGTTTGCTGGATGGTGACTTTGTAGTAGAGTTGTGTACAAAGATGAAATGGAATCTTAATTAGTATGGACTATGGACGGAAGAGTTTGGATGTGCTATAAAGTTACTTTGAAAAGTCAAATATTAATTTTAATCAAATATCGAGTACGATTCATAAGTACTAATCACTTTCATTACTTATGTTTACTAACTTATAATTTTATCAACTAAAATGAAAATCCAAACAATGGTAATTTATGTTTGGAACAATATTTTTTTTAATAAAGTTAAGTTTGATTTACTTTTAGCAAGTTGCTCTAAGTTTTCGTAATCTTGATACATATTAGAAAACTCATGATTTTTTAGGGGAAAAAACTCTATTAATTGATAAGATGAGATAAATTTTAGAGTATGGACCCTCAATTCACACATTGAACATCTTGGGTCAAAGCGAGCTCCTTTGTTTTGAAATTTATTAATTCAGAATGAATTAGATCTTTTCGAAACTATGATCAATCGATCAAAGTAAATAACACATATCTCCCCTCAAGTTTAATAAATTAAAGATAATATTGAGGTTGTTTTGAGCAACATATTCTTGCTTCTACCATTTTTTTATTTTTTATTTTTTATTTTTTTACGCTTTTTCCTTTTGATTTTTTTTTTTTTTAAATTCTCCTTGCCACTTATCTACTTAATTCTATTTTAAAGCTTTTCTAATTATCTTTCATGCTTAATTTATGTCTTAAACTTTAGCTTACACTTTTGGTATAATGAATAGACAACGATATTGACATTTATTCTCTAAGTTTTAATGTGTCCCGTTGGTAAAAATTAAAATTAAAATTTTAATTTAAGTCAAAATCAACAATTAATTTTAATAGCGTATTTTATGAGTTTCATAATTTTTCAATCACACATTTTATCAATTTTTATCAAAATCAGCTAAAATTTTAATTTTAATCTCAATCAAACAAACATAAGCATATCGATTTAATTGATCCAAATTGAAATATAGTAATTTCATTAAAGATTAAATCAAAGTAAAATGACACTAAATAAAATTATCCTTTATCATCAATGCAAAAAGTGGTACAACCTACAGACAACTGGGTGGATGTGAGTGTCATCAAGTAGTAGAAGAACGTTGCTTGTCGCATGATTATTGTCCGATGGAGAGTACATTTTGCATGTCTTGTCTTGCCTTTTGGACCTCATTATTTTAATTTTAATTTTATTTCTATTATCCTTCGTAATTGCACGTTGGCAATTGCCAAATTAGTCGAGTTGCCCTTCTGATTAATTGACTTGAATGAGTCTATTTAGATAATTCAATAAGACAAAATTATTAGATTCGTTAACTGAGCGTTTTTGTCCGCATTATTAGTGATGTTCTATCGACTTCACCGATCAAATTAGTAATTGGTTACAATAAAAACCTGGAAAAGTTCTAGAAAGATGAGAGATTTTTCTTGTTTTATAGAGTATAAACATCTTGATATGTCTAAATGAAGAGACAATGATGAATTTGAAGAATTAGCCATGTTTGAGCGCTATAATTTGAAAATACATTTTTCATAAACTTATTTTCAATTACACATTCGTCCAATAAAATCATATATATGTAAACCCGAAATTTTCTACTTTTTAACAACACAATATTCAAAATATCACTATTACAAAATTTATTATTTGTTAAAAATGGGGCTCAAATGGAGGCTTAGCAACATATCTTATCACATGAAACAAAAATTTGCCTTGAGGTGCAAACTTTGTCGAGATTTTAGTGGGTGACAAAATACTTTCATAGTTTTCGTGTTCAATGTTGCGTTACTACTATATGTTCCTTGTAGAAATTATCTGCATACCTTGTTTGTTTGACATTATTATGTAGCTTGTCATGTGTAAGCACCAATTGAGAATCATTTTTTTAGATAATCTCTGCAATTATGAGTGTCGTGTCATATTATTAATTGATAATCGATTAGTCATGTTAAGTCGAACGATCATGTCGCGTTGAACACAAGCACTAATATAACCATTAGTTACCAATTAGTCTACAAAGTCTTTAATACAAGTCTCATTCAGCCTCTTAAATGTTGTCATATGAATGGAATGACATTTTTCTTTTGTCAAATGCTAATAAATGATGGCAAATATATCAACTAGTAGTCGATATATACTTAATCCATAAACGTGAGGGGATTATAAAAATAAAAATACTTAATACTTTTGAATCATTGCTCTACAACCATTAGCATGTGTGAGCACACATTTTTTTTTTCCTTTTTTTTTTTTTTTTTTTTTTTTTCTTTTTTTTTTTTTTTTTTTTTAGAATTTCATAGCAATTTCTTATAAATTATTTTTTTTTATCTTCACACATATGTACATATTTCAAAATATTGAATTCAATTGTGTTAGAAATCAATTATTGGCATTGTCGATGATGTGGATATGCCTTTCATGATCTTTTTACGTGAATTAAAGAGAGTCTTGTATCCATATATGTTACTTACCAACATATTTGGTCAACATTAATTTGTTTAAAATCAATTACTAGCATGGTTAATACCTCGGGTTTCAGTAAACCTTTTAGGTGGATCAAGAATAGACCAACATGTGTTATTATCTGCTTTAACATGATTGTACATTCATATTCTCGATATTGTTTTCAATTATTCAATGGTAAGAGTTCTTATCAACCACAGATAGCAAAAGTTTGAAGGACAATAAATTAAAGACAATACCCAAAGCTGGCTATTTCATAAACCCCCACCCCTACTCTACCCTACCCTACCCTACCCCACTCTATATCTATATACACACACACACACCTATAATATGTTATTCTTTAGGGCTTTAAAGAGTATTAATAAATGGTTTGCTTTGATAGTGTGTCTCTTTCGATGTCCATTTGCGTATGGAATTTTACCATAATTTTTGTAGAATGTAAGGTGAAATGATTCTTTCTCAACATTAATTGACTTTAGTGGTCTATTGGTTAACACTCGTGATATGTTTGTCGTGTATGAATGGGAAATAAAGACATTCACAAACATCTGATAAAAGCCATAAATTATCTTTGGCTCATAATATTAATAATGAGGATTTTTCTTGGCCGGGTTTCGGATCATTTTACGCTCAAAATAGGATTATAATTTGACACTAATCTTATGATTCTAAGAAACATGGTCGTTGTTTCCACGACTAAGGTAAATGGTTTTAAGATTAGTACATTCCTCTCCTCCACTTCCCTTCCCCCTTCCCTCCCCGGAGAAATAAACAAGATCGTTCCACCAAACAATTTTAGATTGGCCACTTTTATATATATATACACACTAAAAAATCTAATACATTTAGAACATTTGCAACCATAACCGATCATATTGAGGTTAGTCTGCTTAAATTCTTATCATAATTAATATGTTCTCTTGATATTCGAATCTCATGATTTTCTCTTGACACTCGATAAAAATTGGGTCATGGTAGGTCTAAGGACGAAAAATATCATGTCAGCCCAAAATGGGATTGTGCTCGAGTGGTGAAGTTAATAGTTGTATACAAATCATGAAATGCTAGTGATTTTTGCTATGTTGCCTAAGATTTGTTAGGTGCCTTGTAAGGGTTTATCTAACAAGATGATGGTTGAACCATCATAATGTGAGGTAAAATTTTAAGATCTTGTAAATTTGGTTGCCGTAGGAATTGCTCAAATATGGGATTCAAGCAATATAGGTGGAGATATTTGTTCACATAAATCCCAAAACAATAGAGATAGACTCTAGATGCATTTATTTGTTAGGCAATTAGATTTTATTTATGCAAATAATAATAATAATAAATTAATTAATTAAAAACTCTTTGTTTGTCTTTCATTATATTTTCTTCTAATCTAAAAAGTTAAATTCAAACTTTAATTTTAATCACACATTTCATAGAGTCCAAAAATTTCAGAAACCTCTCCTCTTAAATGTAAAATTTCCATTCTCCCCTTCTCTCTGTATTTTCTATATCATCATATTTGTTTTCTTAGTTGTCTTTTTTCCTTGATTTTATTTTAGACAAAAATAAGTGATTTGATTTTAAAAATATATATATATATTTTTGCATCTTAAACATAATTTTGTGAATTTTGATTTTCTCAATAAAAAAAAATGGACAGATTAAAATTGATATGAAATATTTACTACAAAAACGAACTAAAAAGAAGCTATAAACTTTTGATGCCAATTTCTGCATATTTGAGACTCCTTAAAAAAATAAAAAATAAAAAATAAAATAAAATAAAATTGTTTATGCATTTTGATAGAAAAAATGTGGCTCATACAAGGGCTCAACGTTACCATAACATAGCATAAATGTCATAATATAGGTGTTAGATGGATCGAGTCAAGTGGCTCAGCTCACTATGCAAGTTGAATCGCACGGGTGTTAAATTTCATCAATTACAAGTTGGCAAGCAACTCGTGCAAATATTTTTCTGCTCGACTAATTAGTGGAGCGAGTCACTCGCCACTTCACACCCTTATGTAACAAGTATAAAATTAAAAATTAAAAAACATGCTATTGAATCTGGCAAAATAAAATATTTAATACTTTATTAATTAGCTTTTATTAAATTATTCTACATATTTGTTTATGTTGACTTCTTATTCATTTATCAATCATATTTGTAAAAGAAATCACTTTTATATTTTAAAATTATATAACAATATTTTTTTAATTAACGCGATCTTATCTAAATCAAAAGTATTAAAAAGTATATGTTAATAAAATAATAAGAAAGAAAAAAATAATAATTTCAAAATAGTACGGAGGATTAAAATGAAAAATAAATATTCACATTGAAAATCTGTCATCAAAAGTAAACATCATGACAGGTTTATGAAATATTTGAAAATAGTGGGAAGGTATTTGTAATTATCATAAATTTAATGAGAAGTTTATGTGCTCCTCCCGTTTGGTTGGTGGAGATTAAAATTAAATTTTTAATAAATTTTTATGAAATTTGATGAAATATATAGCTAAAAAATTTGAATTCATAAAATTTATAATTAAAATTAATTAATGATTTTAATTTTTACCAAACAGAGATGTAAGTTTATAAGAGAAGGGTTGAGATAAGGTGAACGTTGAGGAAAAGTCTTTTCCACTAAAACTAAACATTTTTTACAGAGACTGCTACAGCCAGTAAAAGGACTGAGTCCATAAATCTTCTGTCGTCAATTGCCCACCACCAACTCACTGAACAAACATCTCCTCCTTTTATCTTTATTTACATGTTTTTAATAGTTAATTATTAATATTTCTCACTCTACTTCGCAGTATTTTAATTTATTAGTAGAATAATTCGTTTCACATCACTCTATTAGAATAAAATTATTTTTATTTTTCTTTTATTTTAATCATAATTAATATTATCTATGATTAATCTAATTTGAAGATGAAAGTATTTCAAAATTTGTATACACAAATATTTTAAGCCTTTGTTTTGCTTTATTTTTTTTATTACAATTAAACATTATTTCAAAACACATTTTGTAGGATTTACGATGTTATCTAATTATCTGTGATTTATTTTTGCCAACTTATAATTTTAACAAAAGAAAAAAAAAATGAAATCCAAACAAAGGCTAATTTAGAGTCGTAAAAAGTTGTATCGAAGTTCCACATCCATATAAGTGAAAAACACGGGAGTAGAAAAAAGTGTAACTACTAAAATTCATGTTTGGTTCTCATTTTTAGAAGCTTATTTTTTTTCTTACTTATTTTTAATCACACATTTTATGGAATCTACAACTTCTATTAACTATTTGATCATACATTTTGTTGATTTTTATCAAAATTTACTTTTAAAAAAAAAGGATTTTTAGTTAAAGCAAAACATGTGCAAAATTTTAATAATTAAAGGGCAATTTGTTACTTAAATAATTAATTAATCATTTCTATTAGTTAATTACTCACATTGTCCATTTGGATCAGATCTGAATAAACATACGAGTAGCAGACAAACCAGGAATCAGGTGAGAGAATTGGAGCCTTCTGGACGTTGTCGTTTTATACTCGTACAAACGAGAGAGAGAGAGAGAGAGAGAGAGAGAGAGAGAGAGAGAGTTTATTAAGAATTGACTGATAGTGTGCGAGAGTATTTTCCGTCGACTATTTTGTTAACTGTACCGACGATTTTTACGGAGATGTTTTGTGTTAATTTTAGCAGTAAAATTTGAGATTTATACTCTGGTTTTCTTTTCATTTCAAGTATTGTTGTTGAATCTTGCATTTTCATCGCCGATTTCCTCTGCTCACATGCACCACAAACTTAGCCAAATACATTCGCGCGGTTGAGGTATAAAAAGGTTCATATTCTGAAACTTTTTTAATGTAAATTCGGTTATAGACCTTTATTTTTACTGCTGTTGTGTTTTAAATATGAGTGCCAATTAGTTTACTGTGTTTTGATATTGTGTTCTTTGTCTTATCTTCTCAAATCATGCCTATTTTTCTTTATTTCCTTTTGATGAATTTTTTGCTTTCATAATTATTCATGGTTAATCGTATTTACTGAAGAAGCAAGATAAAGTGAAGCTGAGATCTTTTGTTTTGCTCTTAAAGAAGACAGGAAAAGAAGAAGAAAAGGATGAAGGAGGCAGTGGAAAAGACTTTGGACTCGGAGTTGTGGCACGCCTGTGCTGGGGGCATGGTCCAGATGCCTTCAGTGAACTCCAATATCTTCTATTTCCCGCAAGGACACGCTGAGCACGCTCTCATTCATGTGGATTTCACTACCCTGCCGAGAGTCGCACCTATGTTTCTCTGTAGAGTTGCCGCGGTGAAATATTTGGCAGACCCTGAAACAGATGAGGTGTACGCAAAAATTAGGTTGATCCCAATTGAGAACAATAAACACAGTTTCGAAGATGATGGAAGTTTGGGGAGTAATGGATCTGAAGTTAATGAAAAGCCCACTTCTTTCGCAAAGACACTGACCCAATCTGATGCAAACAATGGTGGGGGGTTCTCAGTCCCAAGATACTGTGCGGAGACAATTTTCCCGCGGTTGGATTATATGGCCGATCCTCCTTTGCAGACTGTAATAGCCAAGGATGTTCATGGGGAGACATGGAAGTTTAGACATATATATAGGGGAACGCCGAGAAGGCATTTGTTGACCACTGGTTGGAGTACCTTTGTGAATCAAAAGAAGCTGGTTGCAGGGGATTCAATTGTATTTTTGAGGGCAGAAAATGGGGATCTTTGCATTGGAATTCGAAGAGCCAAGCGCAGTGGTGGCTTTGGTGGGCATG
The DNA here is from genome assembly GCF_002742605.1 of Olea europaea var. sylvestris. Lineage (NCBI taxonomy): Eukaryota > Viridiplantae > Streptophyta > Magnoliopsida > Lamiales > Oleaceae > Olea > Olea europaea. Next base: position 265,745 of record NW_019227643.1, on the reverse strand, counting down.
AGGCCCCATCTGGGTGGTACTCTAGCGGTGCTGGAAATTTAGGGGGATTTTCCGCCTTTCTGAAGGAAGATCAAAACAAGCTGATGCATAAAGGGGGTAATAATGAGAATCTAAGTGAAAGGGGAAGAGTAAAGCCTGAATCGGTTGTCAATGCCACACTCCTTGCTGCCAGTGGTCAACCATTTGAGGTAGTTTATTACCCACGTACAAGCACACCAGAGTTTTGTGTGAAGGCGGCATCTGTGAGTGCTTCTATGAGGATCCGATGGTGCCCTGGAATGAGGTTCAAGATGGCTTTTGAAACTGAGGATTCCTCTCGTATTAGCTGGTTTATGGGAACTATAGCTTCTGTTCAGGTTGCTGACCCCATTTGCTGGCCTAATTCACTGTGGCGTCTTCTCCAGGTAATTCAGTTCCATTTAGTAAATATCATTATATCCTTCTGAGATTTAACTTTATTTTCTGAAGTTCTGTTTCTATTTTTGCGTTCACATCTCGCCTAAATTTCTCGACTCCTTTAATTTAACTTGCTTTGTCTAACATTTTTTATGCACCTGGTTGTAAATGGATGCAAGGATGATAGTGGTGAGTGATATTATGCCAATTCTTTTCTTAAAGCTACAACTCTATGACCCTTAAGTTTGTAAGCTTGCTGGGCTATACTCAGTTCTCTTCAGTCTTCGCCATCATTTTCCTCTCAGGTCTCCAAACCACTTCATCTAAGCCTATTAGAGAAGCATTGTCAAATCTACTGGATTCACCGATTCCTTTGTTAGCTTGAATCCCACCTACCTAAGACTCAAAATCGTGTTCTAGAGTTTATAAATATTCCCTTTACATTCTTTTTTGCCTCTTGAGTATATTAATTACATTTTCTGTTAAGGCTCTGTCTGGCAGAGAATTTTTTAGAATTCCCTGATAAATTGTTGTGTTGCCGTATTGTTTGTGGAGAGAGATAAATGACTGGTGCAGCATTATTCACGTCCGTTTTGTGCTAATAAAATTTTAGCTTGGATGCTGCATCAAATGATTATTCTTTCAAGTTGTATTTTCAGTAGTTCTTTCCAATACTTTTGCATCACAGCTGCTCAAAAGTTCTGAATTCATACAATTTTGGAGTTTGCTATTTCTTTCTGTTCGTTTTTAAACTTTCCTCATGGCCACTTCATTGCAGGTGAAGTGGGATGAACCGGATTTGCTGCAAAATGTGAAGTGTGTTAGCCCATGGCTAGTTGAATTGGTCTCAAATATGCCTGTTATTCACCTGTCACCATTTTCGCCACCAAGAAAAAAATTGTGTTTACCGCATCATTCAGATTTTCCAATTGACGGCCACTTTCCTATGCCGTCATTTTCGGGCAAACCCATTGGACCAAGCAGTCCCTTTAGTTGTCTATCCGACACCATCTCTGCAGGCATACAGGGAGCCAGGCATGTTCAAATCGGAGTACCATTAACGGATCTCCGCCTTAGCAACAAACTGCAGTTGGGATTGTTACCACCCAATGTCTTGCATCTTGATCCCCATGCTAAAACTTCAGATGATATTGGTGGAAGCCGTATGGATGGTAATGAAAATATATCTTGCTTGTTAAGCATGGGGAGTTCTAGTAAGAAGTCGGAGAAAATGGACCATATAATAACTCCTCGTTTTGTACTCTTTGGTCAGCCGATACTCACTGAGCAGCAGATGTCTCTTGTCTGCTCCAGTGATGCAGTTTATAAAGTGTCATCAGTAAGGGGTTCCTCAGGTGGGACACCATTCAAGAGTGAAAACTCTGTTTCTGACCAGCCGGGTACTCCAAAAAGTTTGTCTAATGCGCAATTCTTGTGGAAGCCAGGCTGTCATGCAGCTGAACTTGGACTGGATACTGGTCACTGCAAAGTATTCTTGGAGTCTGAGGATGTGGGACGGACTCTTGATCTATCAGTTCTTGGATCATATGAAGAGCTCTACAAAAGGTTAGAACACATGTTTGGGATTGAAAAAACTGAGATTGTGAATCATGTGTTCTATAGCGATGCTGCAGGTGGTGTTAGACAAACTGGAGATGAACCGTTCAGGTAAACTACATTTATTTTTATTTATTTTTATTTTTTTTGTAACTTTTGAAAATTTACATTGGAAAAGCATCAACATTTTCTTGATTTGCTTTCTGTAGACTTTGTTTTCATATTTTCTTGTCCTGCAGTGAGTTCATGAAGACAGCGAAACGTTTGACAATTTTTGGGAGACCTGGTAGTCAAAGTGCCGAAAGGTAAGTTCCCGTGCATCACTTTTTCCATGCTAATCTATGTATTTTTGAGATTTTGCATTAAGTAAAGCTCTTCCAATCGATGGTGCAAAAAGTGTCAATTATGCTCGATCCTGTTCCTGATTTTGAGTGAAACTTATTGAATTGAAAATACATTGATTTTGTATTTCAGGAAATTGATTACTGGTGTGCCAACTGCTGAACGTGGACTCGATTCGTGTAACCGAGCAGGACCAATGAGCATATTTGCTTAGTAGCATTTGAGTCGAAGTAGGAAATTATGTATGATTATCTTTAGAAAATTGTGCTGGTTTTCTTTGATAGGAATTTGAAAGAAACTTGACCTAAATATGTATGTCCAATGGATTGATAAGAACTTCAATTTGTGAAGTTTACACCATTATGTCTAGCTAAGGGTGAGCTTGTTGATGCTGCTTGCTTTCTCTGATTATGTGCATTAGCCATTTGTTCTGTCTGTGATGTGATGATAATTATTGGGTTCGACAACATCTACTAGAATCTTAAGTGATATAGCTAGCTATGAGCCCATATTTCCCGCCCCAAACTTATCTTGTTTAGTTGTTTATATCCTCTTGATCAAAATACATTTTTGATACCTCGATCAGAAGGCATACTCTTTTGCTTATCGAGAGAAAACCCTTTATGTTTGATGTAGAAAATCTCGAAATATGAGCAAATGGATAGGCTTTTCTTGAATGAGTTTGAAAACATGTTAGACAATCCCCACAACATAAAGTGGCACAAACCCCATTATTGAATTGTCATGACAACTAAATTGAGGTTTGATTTTTATCAAAGTTTGATATGAAAAAACACAATGAATGATCATCACGTGTGATCCCACTCCACTTGCCGCCTTGGTGCTCGAGACCCTATTGTCATTAATTGCCTCTTTGACTAAATAATTCTTGATTAACACACTAATGGTTAGTTTGATTGGTCAGTGGTTTGAATCGAGAATATTGCATAGCCCCTCTGGGCCTGTAACACCAATTTAGATGGCGTTAGATGATAGATTATAGTAAATGTGGAATTAAATGGATAATTTAATTTAATTTATCATTTAATGTCACATAAATCGTAATTGCAATCCTAGTAGAGCTAAATAGCATTACTAAGAAATATAAATTATTTTTTTACGATTACACTGCTAAATCATGCCTAGTGTTACCGTTTATAAGCTACAAATCTCTAATTTTCTAGGTTACTTTAATTATGATAGAGTGAGAATTTGTAAGAATGCTGGTGAAAGCACAATATAGAGAAAAAAAATTAAAAAATAATAATATTAATATTAATTTGATAATATCTGTTGTTGAATGCCTTTGAGATATGCTTGTTTGTGTTTTATTATAAATCCTTGTAATTTAAAGATCGGAGAAAATTTCTAGTTTTAATTATACTATTTGAAAGATCCACAACTATTATTCATTTATTCATCATTTATTTCTATATCATTATAATTTTAACAACTTATAATGAAATCCAAACATGCATGGAAAAATAATACAATTAGCTTGGGAAGGTAAGTTAATCACACAAGTTAGGCTCGAAATAATCATAGTGAGGTAAGAACAAAGGTTAATAGTATGAAATTATTAGGTACTACAGCATCTCAATTCATGCATTACTATTGTATATGGCACGTAAGTTTAAAAAAAAATTAAAAAAATGAATCGATTTATGCGGCGTTAATGTTTAATAAATAAATAGTCCAAATTCATTATGTGGATTGCTATCCAAGTGCTCTTTATTTTTAATAAATAAAAATTCAAATCTAAAATTATTCCAATTGCATTATATGGATTGCTATCTAAGTGCTTTTTATTTTCTTAAAAAATAAAATCACGTCTAAATTTCAAAATGAAATATTAATTTTGATGAGTTTCTCCGTCTAACAAAGGAGTCAAGATTAACTCTTGCATTTTGCTTTCCTTCCAATTAATTCTTGACACGTCATTAATAATTAGCATGTTATTTCAAGTTTACCATCATTAACTTCACCATTAACCAACTAAATTGATGATGTGTCAAGAATTAAATTGGACAACACGTCTCAACTACTAACAAGCCATTTTGAAGGAGTCCGTGTCAACTTGCATTGAGATGTTATAAATGCATAGTATAGTTGTTGTAATAATATAAGAACCCTCAACTATGCTATCAAAGTGATTCACTCCACGTAAAAAATTTGAAATAATCAGGAATATCTTGTTTACAAAATCTTGAAAAGTTGTTCGAGAATTGAGATCAAAGTCAATAATTGATTTTAAACACAAATTACGTATGACCCACAATTACTAATCGCTTTTTACCGCTCATTTTATGTAAAATCACCACTCATTTTTATCAAAATCAACTGACTCTAAGAAATAAGCACTACTACTTTGTCTATTATCATTTGACATGCAACAACTTAATCCTAGCATGACATCATTTGTGAAATTTGAATCTAATCGGAGTCTTATAATGGGAGACAATCATATCAATATATGCAATCATTTCACAAATCCCACAATTAATCTTAATTTTTATAATGTCCATTTACAATCCTAAGGTCTAAAAGGTCAAACAAATATTTGTTGGGGATTGAAAAATATAGGAAAACAAGGCAAGGGGCAAGAGGCAAAACCATAAAATTCAATTCTCATTTATTCCGATATTTTCTCTTTGTCTTCATCTCCATATCCACTTATTATCGACTCCATATGTAGAGACACCAATGTCGAATTTGCTGCCAAAAATAAAAAATAAATAAATTGCTTTAAACATAGTTTGCTTAAATAATGGACAAACTTTTAACACAAAATTCATTGTTATACTCGAAACAAAGTAAAATAAGTAAATATGCTAACTTCATAGTGTGTGTGTGTGTTTTTTTTTTTAATTGATAAATATATTAAAATATTTGACACACTTGAAATATATAATTTCATGGAATTTATTAAATTAGAACAAATTTTAGAAGCACTGAAATTAATAAATGCGGTTTGACCAAACTGTAAGATCCGAGACTGGAAAACAATTTAAGATTACAATATCCCTGAAATTAGGGATTGGAATAGCTGCATTTTTTTTATTTTTGGCTTTTAATTTAATAGGTTTCACTTCGTGCTCTGTTCTCTAAAACTATTTAATAGCCCAAAAGAAAAAGAATACAAAAATTTAAATGCACTAATTAAAGTTAGGAAAAAATAAAAATGAGCTCTTCAACCTTCAACGACACTGATGGATTTATATGGGTTCATGTGAGGTCACTTGACCCTACAAAAAATTGTTAATTTTTGTTTGTGTTTTTTATGATTGGAATTTTCATTTGAAATAGATTAGTATGCATTTATTTGTTGAGTTTTATGTCAAACAAATATGAAAAAGTATTTTAAACGAAAATCTCTCTTTTTCGAGTAAAGATCAAAATATCGGTGAAACGAGTGTTTGCGAGAAAAAGATGTAGTAAAAAATTTTAACTTAATTTTTGATCCTACAACGAATAATGTCCAGACCCAACATTTTTTTACAAGATGTGGTAATGAGATCTAATTTCGAAAGTGAGACTTTAAATCTTGAACATGTTTAAATTTATGTATCTGAATCTCTACATGACCGAAATTATTAATGTTGTGTCTAAAATCACGTGTCTAGGGGCGACAATCAAGCTGAGCGGTTCGACCGCTCGACTCGTAAAAAGACGGCTCATGGACAGCTCAGGCTTGCGAGCATGAGCCGAGCAAGTACGTCCTCATACATCTTTGATGCGAAAATAATCTATCTTCTTTTTTTTCTTTTTGTGTTTTATGTGTAAAAGAGACGAGCCTGAGCATGAGCCGAGCGGGTATGTCCTCATACATCTTTGATGCGAAAGTAATCTATCTTTTTTTTTCTTTTTGTGTTTTATGGGTAAAAGAGACGAGCCCGAGCATGAGCCGAGCGGGTATGTCCTCATACATCTTTGATGTGAAAATAATTGTAGGTATTTTCAATTCCAGAAGTAAACAAAATAATAAAAGAAATTGCAAAAACACCGAAGATTTTTCGCCCTTAAGTCCAGATGTTCACCCACAAAGGACTAATCATCACGTTGAGCATCCACTTTAAGTGGTTATCGCTCAAATCCACTAGAACTAACAAAAATATCAAGTGTTCAAGGATTACAACACAATATATCTGAAAAAATCTAGCCCTTAGACTCTAAAAAACACGAATTCTCCGCAAATTACACCAAAGTAACCAGCACCAAACACTCAATCAGTGAGTAGAATCATCATAAGAATACTGTAATCTATACTAGATCTCACCAAGAACACCTAGAAATCGAGAGATTACAGATGAAAATCAAGAATTTTCAGAGAAGGAACATATAGAGAACAAGACACACGAAAACCCTAGAAGTCTCTCGAATCGAATGGTAAGTAAAAAGTCGAGGGCTAAGTAAATGAAAAATCACTTTCATCTAACAGTTCAACCGACTCCACCTGACATCACCTGATCCATCCAGTTAAAATAAACTAAAGTCGCATTTGGAGGAAAACACGAGTCTGCACAAGTGGGGGCAAATCAGGTCACATTCAGTTAAAAGGGCCACTCTATTTGGGCTGCATCATTGGGCTCCAAAAAAAACTTAAATATCGAGTATAATATCCAACAATAATCTATCTTCTTTTTTTTCTTTTTGTGTTTTATGTGTATCATTTTACTTTTTTAGAGTGTGTATGATTGGCATGAAAAATATCACCTAAAAAAGAAAATATTTTTCATTTTTTGTGGAAAATAAAAATCACATCTACCCAAGGAAAATGTTTTCCTTAAAAACAAGGAAAATTAGGCATATTTTCAAAAGTTGAAAAATATTTTCCACGGAAAAATATAGCAATCAAACACTCTAAATAGAAATTTGAGTGAAAAATTAATATTTTTCATGAAAAATAAATATAATCAAACTCACCATTAGGGAAAAAGTCCTACGAACTTTAAAACGGAAAAGAAAAAATTTAAAATTTAAAATATTTTTGGTTGGCTTGTCTTTTAGCCTTAGCCTGGTAATAAAGTCAAAGCAACCAGTCAAAAGTAAAAAGTAAAAACGACATAAATTTGGTGACGTGGCAGTGAGTACTGTGGACCCATTTAATGGCCTCTCTTCTCTTGTGTCGTTTTCAAATTAAAAAGACGTCAGAGAAATGTACGGTCAGGATTTAGTTGTCAGATTATTTGAATGACTGAGATTCTGCTCTTGTCCGGATCGGATATTAATTTTTTAATTTGGTACACCCGACCCGAGTCAAAAGTTTCTCTCTTTGGAAGGAATTTATCTTGTCGCGAGAAATTACGCTTTTAAGGCCCTATTCTCTTTACTGTTTTCGGGCCGTTTTCTGTTTTCGATTTTTCAAAACGGTGAAAACGTGTTCTCTTTCCCGTTTTTGAAAACGAATTTTCGAAAACGAAAAAAAATTTGTGAAGAAAACACAAAACGACTTTTTTTTTTTTTTTTTTTTTTAGGGGGGGGTGGGGGGTTTTTCAAAATTTAAAAAAAAAATTAAAATTAATTTTTTTTTTTTTAGGTGGTGTTGTGGTGATTCTCAAAATTAAAAAAAAAAAAAAAATCATTTTTTTTTGTTTTGAGAAACTAACAAAAAGAACGCATTTTCAATAATTTCAAAACAAACACTCAAAACACAAAATTCAAAATGAATTCAAAACTCAAAACACAAAACTGAAACACAAAGAGAACACCCCCTAAGTTTCTGAATTACTCTCTGAAAAGGGTACATTCAGATATCAGAGGTGATGGGCAGTTGCAGGTTAATGAGTAGGGAGCCTCTAATGAGGTAGAGAATTCTTATCTTGAATATGCAGAATCTGCCCCAAATTTTTATTACAATTTAAATTTAATTAAAATTAAATAAATAACTAAATGATACGATAAATGAGAAATTTTGAATCTTCATCCCAGATGCCAAAATTGTCCGATGATATGGGATAGTAATGTTCGTCCCGTGCCATGTCTCTGCAATCCCTAGTTGTGGACTGGACGAAGTATTTATCAATCGGGCAAGTATTGAACTAGACAATTTTATTTTAGGGAACTTTGGTTTACGCCGCTAAACAGTGTAATATGAACAATATAGTCGTATTTGGTGGAAATTCAAATTCAATCCAAATCAAAGTCAACAACATTTCAATTACACATTTCATCAACTTCTACAAAAATATACTAAAAACGTTATTGTCCAATGCATTAAATTACTTCATAACTCTTTCGAATGAATCAAAAGACCTATATTGCCACCTAGACCAGTGAATATCTTCAGTAGCGATGAATAACATTACCAATCGAAAATGCCTTGCCAAGGATCATGGCTGATGATAGCAATTGTCTAATAACAACCCACCATTAATGAGTAAAAATTGTGCATGTAGCTTTCACACAGACCATAATGCTCTACAGGAGGGGGTACGTGTCTGAAATTCCTTTAAAAATTTAAGTTTCATATTACACTGATGAATCATGCTTTAGCAATGTAGCAGACGGACAAAATTTTTGAACCAAAAAATAGAAAGTGTGCACAAAATCTTAAAAGTGTGTCACGACCCTAAAACGAGTGTAGTCATAAATAATCATCATGAACCCTACATCATGATCCCAACTGAACAATAATACACTGTACATATCCCCATCGCATTACCCCTGAAAACTAAGAATGAGGAAAATGTGATATCCTCAGATTTTTTGGTTCCCAAGTTCAAAGGCTAAAAATTACTGACACCGTACTCCAACACTGCAACTTCTTGATCTATTCTCCAATAGTTAGCATCGTTGAATTCCTTCATCCCTGCTTCATCATCTTGTGTATCCCCCTTTTCTGGGGTCTTCGGAGAGAGATTCGTCTTCAATGGCCCAGCTTCGCCAACACCACCTTCCTTGAGAGCTTGCTCCATTGCCTGTTCTGTCCCCTCTGGTTCTACACCCACAAATTCAACATCCTCTTCAAACAGGGAGGGGAAAGCGATGCATTTTTGACTTGTATCACATTTAGTTGAATCATCACTTGAATCTGTAGAATGGGAGGTGCCGTTTGGTAGAGAGCCTCCAATTGAAGTGGAACTGATTTGGGCAGTGCTCGTATCCGTTAAAGTAGCAGGACTGTCACTTGTATCGTTTTGGTCAACAAATGGGTTCGCACTCGACCCACCACCAACCTGAAAATCTGATCTCTCCCCCCATGCGACCCACTCAGGTATGGGCCTTTCTCCAAACAGATCATCATTGTCTGACGTCTCAAAACGGAAGTAACCGTCTCCAGAGGTACCGGCCATATTATTCTTGGGAACTGAATCTCCCCCATTGACGGGGCTGTTTCCGTAGAAGTTATCGAAAGGGTTAGTCTTAGAGCCAGACGAGCCATTGGCAAAAGTGTTGCTATCAACCAATTCCTCGTCCTCTCCAACCACTACCCCATCGTCACTACTGCTGCTACCACCATTTGATGTTCCATTCCGATTGATATCATCCATAATATCACGAAGCGAAGTTCTCCCAGGTGCATCGCCAATTTTGTCACCTTGGAAGGTAAACCAGTTGGAGTTTGTAAACAAACTTCTGCAAGAAAGAACTAGACAATTTCAAACAATGACAAAATAGGGTTGCTTGATAAAGAACTGGACAATTTCATACGACGACAAATAGGCTTGCTTGATAGCCAGCTTCTAACTTCCTGCACATCACAGAAGCCCACATAATAATATTGCATAATACAGGCAGATAGTAAACGGATTCATTCTTGCAAAAACTCCCATTTCCTGTCTTTCAAAGTCTTTTGTACTTTCCTTTCCCATTCTATACAATTCGTATGACAATCTATTTGTGAGGCTTGTTACAGTTACTTGCAGCAAGAGCAAACACCACTTATCCTGTGAACCTAAGTAAATAAATCTACAATTGCAGTGCAAATCATTTTACAGCATATAATCAAAAAGATAGAATATCTATCCTATTTGAGCATAAGTCTGCCCCTATTGACACAACTTTAAATTTCTGTAAAAATCGCAATGAAACTCACCTTCCCTGGTCATCGCCCAACCTTAGGGATGAAATCACTACTTCTGCAGATTCATCATCAAAGTAAACATCCTGCATTTTCATCAATCAATGTCCAAAATTCAGCACTATGGAATTCACAAGGGGAAAGAGATTGCAAACATTTGCTTCCGAAGTGTCCACTCCACACAATATTATTTTAAGTACCAGCAATGCCTGCGTCTCTGGCATTCCATACATGATTTATAACTATAAACAATATTATATATTTACAGAAGTGTGTTAGAGTTGACATATGTGGGAGTACTATAATATAATACAATGACAAAAACACCTACAAAAGTAACATTATAAGACCTTAAAAATCAAAAGTGAGACAAACAAAATATAAATCTGTTAACATGCATAATCAATGCTGGCAAGTACGAGCAAGAATGATGGATATACGATTTGCTACGGTTTCTTCACTTTATACACCAGTAATTCGTATTTAAAAAAACCGGACTGGGCAGTCCAACCAGAAAACCGATGACCCGGCCGCCCAACCATTCCGGTCCTGCACAATTGACAGGATTGCAATCGAACTGGTCAAGAACCAGTACGAAGCCCATGGTGGAGATTGNCATTATTTTCCTAAAGCAAAAAAACAACATTGCATGAGCACGGAAAAAAATAAATCCAAGTCACATAACTTATTGTGAGACTCAATATTTGCATAGACACGAGTTTTTTTTTGCTTTAGACAGCCTTTAATACATTTTAAAGATTCAAGTTTCAAGAAAAAGTTCAGGAGCAATAATCAACGGGTGCTTTTATTGTAGTCTGCAGCTTGGCGAGAAATCTTGAAAACAGATCATGATTCTGATCACATGATGATATGCATATCAAGCATAGAGCAGAATAATGGCAACAAGCTGATAGAAAGACAACTTTACTGAAAACTTTATCCAGACAATTACAAGAACTGAAAAAATGAATCCACTCTACCTCTTGATCAACTAGAACATATTTGACATCCCATATGAACAAGTACTGGCTCAGTTACAATTGTTCCCTTCAAATTGGGAATGTAGACTGCTTTTAAGTAAAACATAAAGGAACGTGGCATAAATTAAACAAGTGTCAGCATATCACAGACCTGAAGATATGGCTGAATGCGTTTGTCATTGTTTCCCAACTGAACAAGTTTATTTGATATTCGAGTCATATGTCCAAAGTACCCTGCTCGGGGTGCCTGTCTTCCTGTAACGGGTAAAGTTGGCTGCATGTATTGAAAAGTACCATCAGATTTTCACTTCAAGTCACACATAATTGTAAAAGAAAAATGATGAAAAAACGGAAGTAAAATTTGAAAAGTAAACAGGACAGATCTATTTTCACCAAAAACAGAATGCCAGGATCCCACCAAGGTCTCTTCATGTCATTTTGTGGAGGTTTCTTTCTTCTTTTTTTCTCTTCTTCTCCTTTTTTTTTTTTCGGGTGGGGGGGAGCAAATTGCATAAACCTAGGTTCACGATAATTAAAGAGACCCCATCACTTTTCAAAAATTTCGAAAACCTCCCTTGAGGATTACTTTTTTTTTTTTTTTTAACAGATTCATCGTGTCAGCTAAAAGTAAATATACATTTTTATTTTACCTGCTATTCTATTTTAAAATCACTATATTATTATTTTAAAGTATGTATTTTCCTTTGCTTATTTCTTATATAGTTTTTCATAATTTTGATTCAATTAAACCACTTTAATTAAAAAATATCAATACAAATCTTATTATAACAATTCTAAAATTATCAGATAAGATTTTTTTTCGAAATACGACTGTCCATTGACAAATAATTAAAATCAACATAAATAAATATTTTAGAATAACTTAATAAAGTTAGCAGAAAATTTTAATACCATTATAAATATTTTTACAAAATCAATGAAATTATTAAATATGAATCTTTCAAATACGGTTGACAAATATATAAAAAAATCAACATAAAAATAGAACAAAGCTATTTGAAAATTCAGTAAATGTTTGCATTGCTTGATTTAGTAGTATTTTCTCTGATTTTTGTATTTTTTACTCTCTTTATATTTATACTATAATAAGCTTAGAAATTAAAATAATCTTTATCATAATATTAAAAATGCAAAAAAGTTGGCATCAAAAGTTCATTCTTAGATTTTTTGGTTCATCTTTTTATTAATTAAATCAATTTTAGATTGTCTATTAAATGAGAAATCAATATTCACAAAAAATATTATTAAGATTA